>NW_015160236.1:519599-551925 GCF_001447785.1 Gekko japonicus
TGCATCGACCACGATCCCAGGAACTCTACGCCTTGGCACACCGAGTAGACACTTTTCCCGCTTTACCTTGAGGCCCGCCGAGTCGAAACGATGGAGCACCGCCCGTAGTCGGTCCGCGAAAGACGAGTGGTCCGGGGCCGCGATCAACACATCGTCTAGAAACGGTTGAACTCCGGGGATTCCTTTAAGGAGGGAATCCATGAAAGATTGAAAAATCCCAGGCGCTACCGAACTGTAGACGGTGCAAACCTTGAACGTAGCGATGGTTTGTGCCTCAGCGGTGGCGGCATCAACCGGTAGCTGCTGATACGCCTGCGCCAAGTCCAATTTGCCGAAAACCCGGGCCCCCGCCAAAGCCGCTAGCACATGGCTCACCACCGGCACTGGATACGTGTGAGCTTGCAGGGCTTTGTTTAAGGTGCATTTATAATCAGCACATATGCGCACCTCCCCGTTTGGTTTAACAGGGGTGACGATTGGCGTTTCCCATCTAGCTGACGCGACTGGTTCCAGGACCCCTTGCTCCACGAGGCGGTCTAGTTCCGCCTCAATTTTCGGCTTCATGGAGATCGGTGGTAGCCGGGCCTTGATGCGGATAGGCCGCACCGCTAGGTCTAGGTCCAAGAATATGGGGGGGGCGGAATAACGTCCCAGTGTGCCGTCGAAGACCCGGGGAAATTCCGCACACACCGCGCCAAAATCCTGTGCCCCGATCTGGTGGATCCCGTTCACCGAGAGTCCCAGGGCCTCGAACCAAGAGAACCCGAGGAGGCTGTCAAGGGGCCTATCGACCACTAGCAGGTCTAGGGTGCCCTTATAGTCCTGGAACTGCACCCGGAACTTGCCCCAGCCCCGCACCGCCACGGGGTTCTTATTAAAGTCCTGTAACCGAAAACCCCGTGACTTCTGAAGGGGGGGCCCCCTGGGACACAGCGCGCGGAACGTATCCGCTGAGATAATGGAGTAGGTCGACCCGGTGTCGATCTCCATGCGGCAAGGGGACCCCTCGATCAGGACTGTGACATGCATCTTGCGGGGCCCGTCGGGGGGTAAGTTACAGACCTGGTGTTGCGGAAAGGTAGCCGATACAGTGTGGAGGTCGCTGGGCTGCTCCGGCGTGGTCTGGTGCGCTTTCGGCCGGGGTCCCTTGGAGCGGCAAACCTTGGCGATGTGGCCTGCTTTGTTGCAGGTCTGGCAGACCGCAGTCCGGAACCGGCACGATTTGCGCTCATGGCCTTCCCCACAGCTGGCGCACTGGGTCGCGGTGTTCGGAGCCTTGGCCGGCTTCGAGGTTGCGGGCTGCTGTCGGACTTGGAGCACGTCGTCCTCGTCCGAGATGTCGGAGCATTGGGTGCGGTGGACCGCCTTGACGCGGCAGTCTTGTCGCTCCTGTTCGTATGCTGCGGCCTCCCGGATTGTCTTCTCCAGGCTCAGTTCATCCTGGCTCACAAGTTTCCTCTGCAGCTTTGGCTCCCGGAGTCCGACGAGGAACTGGTTCAGGAGGGTATCGTCGAGGCTGGGGAAGGAGCACCGGGTTGCCAGGCTCTGCAGAGCCGCCAGGAAATCGGAGGTGGTCTCACTGGGGCCCTGAACTCTTGCGAAAAAGTCCAACCGCTCCACATACTTCGTGGGTTTAGGAGCCAGATGATCGTTCAGGGCCTTGACCAAGGAGCTGTATGACTCGTCCTTGGTTAGTTTGGGCGAGATCAAGTCCTTGAGGAGCCGATGGGTCTGGATGGCGCAGTGGCGCAGCAGGCGCAGCAGGTAGGCCTTCTTTATCTCATCATCCACCACCTTGTGGATGAAGTGACTCTCGAGCGTGTCCAGCCAGGTGTCCCACAGCGAGGGCTGGGAGAGATCGAAAGCGGGAAGGCTCTCGGTGGCGGTCGCCATTGTTTGGTGGCCCGGTGGCGTGCTTTGGCCCTGAGCGTCGCTGTCGCCCTCGGAGCCCGCTGAGCTGTCCCCGGAGCCGGGGATGGAGCGATGAGCTGTTGGCGGAGAATCCAGTGTGCGCAGCGGGCGGCTCGCGGTGGTCTCGGTGCCGGCTCTATGCTCGATGGGTGTCCGGTGGGAGCGGGCGGCGCTGCTCTCAGGGTCAGCGGCGTAACGCTTGATGCTTTGGGAGCGATGCGAGGCCGCCCCCTCGAAGAACCGGGCTGCTAGGAGCGAAGGCAACTTCGGCGCGGCGGCTCATGGCGATGTCCCGAACGTGGTCTTTGTTCGGAGGGAGATGGATCCCACCTTCGTCGCCAGTGAAAAGTATGCATACGGAGAGTGGTTTCAGCTAAGCATACCTTTATTCAGTCAGGAACAAAGACAACTAACCCGCTCGCAAGCCGGCTTATATTCCCTCTGAGAAACCCACCACCAAACACCCCCCCACTCCCGATAGGCTATTTACAGTAACCAAGTGACCTATTGGCCTCTTGGCCAGGACCTAGCCCTTTCATTGGGCCTGGCTAGGATCCTATTTGCCCATTGTCTTTAGGTCTGAAGCTTTAGGTATTTGTGCCTGGACAAGTCCAGGCATGCCCGGCCCTGTCAGGGCCTGATACACTACACTAACAGAGGTGGTTTGCCTCTGTGTAGAAACCCTGGACTTCCTTGTTTGTCTCCCTTCTGAATACCAGGTATGATCCTGCTTAGCTTCTGAGCTCCGATGAGATCGGGCCAGCTTGGGCTATACAGGGTTCTGACTCCTTCATACAGTCCATAGCAAGGATATTTCCATTTAAATAGTGCCAAGGCAAACTGAAGACAAAAGGACAGCCCAAGTATAAATTCACTTGGAGGTCAGGACTGATATGGTGAGTTGCTTTGGATCCCCTCTGGAAAAGTAGAGTGTAAATATCCTCATAAATAAAATAAATGCTTAAATAGTTACTGTATGCTGACAGTTCACACTAGCATCTCAGGTGTAAGTAGATGCAATTGATAGGATAAGACATCTAGTTCGCAATGTAATGGGTCTAGGGTTAAAGGTAAAGGTTCCCTTGCTCGAAAGCCAGTCGAATCCAGTTGCGGTGCTCATCTCCATTTCCAAGCTGAAGAGCCAGCGCTGTCCGAAGACGTTTCCGTGGTCATGTGGCCAGCATGACTAAACACCAAGGCGCATGGAACGCTGTTACCTTCCCACCGAAGTGGTCCCTATTTATCTACTTGCAATTTCTTGCTTTCGAACTGCTAGGTTGGCAGGAGCTGGAACTAGAGATGGGAGCTCACTCCATCATGTGGCACCCGGGTCTCGAACTGCTGAACTACTGACCTTCCACAGCCTGCAGTTCAGCATCTTAACCACTTGAGCCACCGCAGCTCCATGGGTCTAGGTTTACAGGAATCTTAAACAAAGCATAGAGTATTAGAGATGACATGTTAATGCATAAACAAATATATAAGCAGAAAACAATGCAGGAAATGCAGGTTAATAGATACAGGAAATACATGATGAACTTTGTATGTAGCTTTTGTTCCTTCCCAAAGCATGTCTCCAACAGGTTTAATCAAGTCACTGGGACTTTCTGGGTGGGACCTGCAAGAGAAATGGCTGATCTCCAAATGCAGCAGAATGAGGTGGTAGAATCCTGAGATGACAAAATAGTGTGTACCATTTTAGACTGCTGGTGGGGAAAATTACATTTTTTGTGCTTCCTCAATGTAAAAACTTGCTGCAAATAAAGAACTAGCACATAGCCTCACTCTTCATATGCTGTGCTATTTCCACTTACCCACCTCTTCAGAGCCCCACCACCTCCGCTAATTTGTTCTTCACAGTGAGGCTGCTAGGTGTGATGGGAATCCAAGGGTGCCACTGACCAGGCAAAACACAGTGCTCCTCTTGGGCTTCCCTCCCAGATGCCTCAAGTTCCCCTCAGAGAACCACTCTGTTAGAAACGAGCCGTGCTTGTTGACAATTTTGGATCAGACAGGCAATAAGAGTTTTGTACCTCCTAGGTGCCCACTGGCCCTTTTCTGCTTGTGACTGTGGAACATGGAGGAGCAGCAGATCCAGCCTCCTCCTTTGTGACCATTTCCACATCCACAGTCTGCCCCATGGTGCTGCTATTGGCTCCAATGCAAAAGTTATGTAATATGTTTGCAGTGGAACTGATAGTAGCTCAATGGGGCAAATGGCATAGGGGTGGAAGGCTGAAGTCACTTGTCCCCATTCTACACTTGTCCAGAGTAGAAAAAGAAGAAGAGATTGAATTTATACCCCGCCCTTCACTACCTGAAGGAGTCTCAGAGCGGCTTACAGTCTCCTTCCCCTTCTCACAACAGTCATCTTGTGAGGTCGGTGGGGCTGAAAGAGCTCTTTCGAGGACTGCTCTTGAGAGAACAGCTCTGAGGGAACTTGTGACTGACCCAAGGTCACGCCAGCAGCTGCATGTGGAGGAGTGGGGAATCAAACCCAGTTCTCCCAGATTACAGTCCATGCTCCTAACCACTATACCAGACTGGCAGAGGGACAGCGTGCATCTGGGAGGCACAAAACTCCCATTGTGTGTCTGAAACAAAATCCTCATCTTGTCCCCCAACAAATATGAGGACTTTGTAAAGTGAAGATTCACCATCAGTGTTGTGTTCTAGAGTTCCTATGCTGTTTGAATTGCCCTCTAGTATCCTAGTTCTCTCATTCTATTGGCTGTCTAATAAAGACCACCTGTTGGTCCTGAAGCCATCTAAGGTAACCAGTTAAGAGCTCTGCTCAGGTCCAATTAGACCTTGTGTATATAGTTACATTGTATATGGTTTACTGTTGAAATCGTATAAGTTTGAGTGCCGCTCTATGCAGAGCAGTCCTGAGCTGAGCAATGCTCTGAATAAAGCCTCCTTTGTTTGACCATTGTCTCCTGCCTCAATACCTAAAAGTCAGGATTAAATGAGAGTGTACTGTAGGGTTCTTCAGCTTGTGGGGGAGGGCTAGATCCACCCTGCCCAATATTTGAGGCGAAAGCCGTGGTGGTGGAGAGACTCCATCTCTTCAGCATGTTGGCCAAGGCCATACTTTTACTTCCCCTTCCCCCTTTCCTTTTCAGCATCCTGTCATGCTGGCAATCATAGGGGCAAAAGGGGATTTTTTCCCCCAGGATTGTTCAGGAGCCACAAGTTTGATAGTCATCTTGAAAAATAGACTCCAAACCAGAAATAATCATGATGGGCAGAGCAGGATGGGTCAAGTGGGTGGAATATGGGGTAGCTTTGAGGGCAAAGTCACCCATGACTGATAAAAGATAAGACTTTTCTATCCAATAAACAAACCCTTGTACTTAAAGCAAAAGCTGCCTTGTCATAAATAAGAAGGCTGTTTTTCTAAACAAATCGTAGGTGCAGTAAGCTAATGCTCTAGGTGGGGCAGTATACACACTGGTCACACCCTGGCAGTGGCCATGGTCACGGAAGCTTTCATGTCATATAAAGTCCTTTGAGTTGGACACCAGCATCACTCGGCAGAGGTAAGTGAACTAGACTTGTGTTCTGAGCATTTCCAACAATTGTATTCATTATGATAACTGTTAGCAAGGCTATGATACAAGTGGTTTTCTTTCGTCTTAATTAACAATTTATATAATTTTAAATAATTGCATGAATGCTTAAAATGCCAGACAGATTATTCTGCATGTCATACATCATGATTCTACATGTCATGTATGATATTGATCCTAAATAAAGAGTTACTCTTCTTTCTGGCAGATTCTATATAACACTGCTACTGCAAGCAGCAAAGGTTCATCTTTCCAGAATGGCAGGCGGTATGTTATCTTTGCTTTTGTATTTTGTGAAACTTCATTTACAACTTACGTCTTAACAAATGGGCACCTGTAACAAAATGTGGCCGATAGTTTTTATGTTTCTCCTCATGTACCCTTCCTGACAGCTTCACTCATTTGAACAGAGCCTTCTGCAGGTGCCAATCTGCAAACAGGAAAAACCAACAACTATCCATACATGTGCCGTCTCCATTGTAGCCCCCATCTTATGGAGCGGACTGTCTGTGGAGATCAGGAAAGCTCTTACTCTCCTAGCTTTCCACGAATTATGCAAAACTGAATTATTTAAGAGGGCTTTTCTATACAGGCAATAGAGTTGCACTGTACTAAATGATTCACAAAGTTGTTTGGATAAGTTATGAGGGACCGTGGTGTATACTACTGCATGTAGCTTGCTGACACTAGGATCTTACCATGTAATTTTTGTATCCTTTAATGTGCCATGTTAATACTTATGCTTCAGTTCTGTTTTTAGACTTCCGGTTGGTTCTACAACCCAGATCCTATTTTGTTGTTTATTGAACGTCCCATCCTTTCGATTTTATTGACTCACTCTCTGTAAGCCACCTTGAGTCCAAGTGAGAAAGGCACACTACAAATAACATAAATAAAATAAAAATAAATGTAAACCCCAGTATGTGGTGTAAACTATAGACCTGAGGAAAGCAAGTTAAAAAAGTTCTGTTTCATGGCTTTAGAATTAAGCTTTCCCCTTTGCCCATTTCTTAAAGGTTTTATTTTGCCTTTTCCCTTCTCCCCATATTCTTCCTTTGCTTTGTCTTTCTTTTCCCTTTCATTCTGCCTCCTTTGCCCTTCGCCTCTGTGTCATGTTACCTCTTATAATTTGTGTGGTTTGGTATGATATGGTTTTAAATTTTTTGTTGTTGCTTTCTCTCACTCAAGGTATGTAACGCTGCCACCAGGAATTTAATTCTAGTCTTATTAATTAACCTTTCCCACAGTATTGTGCCCAAGCTCTAAGGCTCCTTTGAGACTCTTATATTTTAAACAGCATATGACTCTGGGTTAAAAATAAACAAGATAAAACTTTCTTTGCACAAGAAGCGTATTGGTTACAAGATGTTTTGTTACTTGTCTCTTCAGTGCATAAAACAGTGTATGTTAATAACTTCTAACTGAACTATCACACTCTCTCACTCTCAATCACTCCTCTTTCTCAAACTCTTCCTTCTGAATGTGCCTTTTCCAGTCTTTATTATATGTTGCTCAGTTAAATCTTTCCCTTTTTAACTCAGGTTAGATTTTGACTCTCTCTAGTTGCTAATATGCCCCCTAAAGTGTTTTACTTTCTCCTTTAGAATTTTAAAGCCTTTCACAGCACTAATATGGGATTCTAATTAGAAGACTGCTTCTCAGTCTCTGTAGACGGACCACAACTGACAGTTAGCTGCTGACTGCTGACTGAACACACTGCCTTTTCTCCCTCCACACACACTTCTTAGCTCCGCCCACACACACTCAGTCATCCAACCAATCATCTCACTCACTCATCTCCCTCTTTCACCCCCCCTTTTTCTTCTGAAAGTTACCAACCTTTTAAAGAAACACACACTTATATCTTGAAATCATCTGCTTTACCATCCCCACCTCATTTTCCTATTGTCCCGTAAACCTGCTTATCCACATTTTTTAGTCATTCTGATTGGTCCTAATAAAAAGCATTATGTGGTTTCTGCTTTTGGATTTTGTTTTGGACCAGTGCAGCTACCTGCAGTCTCATTCTTCTTCCTAGCTCCTTTCCTTTACATTGCAGCTTCTCCTACACAGAGCTGAATGTACAAAAACAAAAAGAATGGTTCAGGAACAGTGCTTTCATAAATGGAACAGGACTGTGGACCAATGTTCCCTCTAAGCTGTGGAGTCTTGTGAGCAAAACTTCTACTTTGTGAGCTACTGGCTTTAAAGTTGTGAGCAAGCGATTTAGCTACTGCATAAATTAGTTTGCTCTGGAGCCCTCCTTCCTGAGCTGAGACAAAAATGTGTGAGCCAGAGGCTAAAAAACTGTGAGCTAGCTCACACTAACTCAGCTTAGAGGGAACACTGCTGTGGACTATGCCACTGTGTATAGTTTGTATTATCTTTTTGCTCATGTCCTCTGACACCCCTTTCCTGATTCTCTCCTCCTACCCACCTCACCCATCTTGTTCCCTGTTATGTATTGGGACTGGAACATTCCAGGACTGTTTCTACCAGAGACTGGCTGAGCTTGGAGCTCTAGAACAAAAGCCCACCAGGACACTGGAGGTGGCCAATGGCGAATTAATGGTTCTGATAATGGCCTATCGTTGGTAGTTCTTTGGGAAGTGGGTGGAGTTGCATGCTATTTAACAGGGCCGTTGCTCTGGCAGTTTGTCTTTGTCTTGTTCTTGCTGAATCACTAATAAAGCAGAGCTGATCACTATGCTTGGGGTCAGACATGGAACCCAGTATTTAACATTCCCCATTCCATCACCCCAGTGTCCTTTCTCACACAGCATTCCCTTTCTGCAGAACTTTCCTTTCCCCCCCTCCTTATCTCCCCGTACTCTCTTTATACACTTCACACCTCATGTTACTTCCTGATTTTTCCTTTCTTTTCCTGCTCCGCCCATCCAGCATCATTGCCTATCCTAGTTTCCCCTCCCCATTTCTGTGTACTTGTAAAAACGCACACTTGCACACAACTGACATCCAAAATGACATCAAAAATTCCAGTCCAGATTGACATAGCGAATTTTGTGGGGGCCATCTCATTTCCCCCTCATCCCCATAGTATCTCTTTCCTGCTTCCTTCTCTCCTTTCCACCTAACAGCCAACCTACCTTTCCTTGTTTCAGAACCCCAAAATGAGGAAGTTGTGATGGACACAGAAAAAAAAAGCAAGAAAGCCTTTGTAAGTACTGCTGATTAGGAGGAACCTCAGTAAACATGGATATATTACAGTTACTGTTGTCAGGCCTCTGCTGGGCGCAGGGAATCCTCTGCCTCTGGTGCATGTTTTCCACCACTGAAAGCCTGTCAGCCTAACCATGACTTCACTTCTGGTGAAAACCCAGTGAGAGAGCAAGCGGGACAGGGGCATGGGGGGTGGCAATGGTGCAAAGTCACTTTCGTAAAAACATGGAATTGACCCCAGTCTTCTCTAGAAATCACTGGAAACTCTATGGTTTTAGCATATGTCAGCCCTTAGCTGGCAACCCCGAGGAGACTGGTGAGGCTGGGACTTACCCTAATGGTGTACAGTCCGCGATAACTACACCCTGACCTCCAGCTGCATAAAATCCTTAGAGTTTCAGGCAAATTCTAGAGTGTCATGATGAGGTCACTTTTTATTACATTGTAGAAAGTGATGTCATGGCATCATGGGGCAGTGTTTCACACACACCCTTTCTCCCCAGATGCCCCACTGAGTGCTGGTGGGGGATGGGGAGCACCAGTGGGGTCAAATGGCAACCCTACCTGCAGTTATCGTGGGTATTGCATTATTTTTTTTGGGGGGGGGAAGTAGACAAACGGGTTAAACTCTACTTGGCAGAGGAGAAACGAGAAAAATCCAACCCTCCATTTTCAGAAGAAGAAGAAGAGATTGGATTTATACCCCGCCCTTCACTTGGAGTCTCAGAGCGGCTTACAAACTCCTTTCCCTTCCCCTCCCCACAACAGACACCCTGTGAGGTAGGTGGGGCTGAGAGAGCTCTTGACAGAACTGTCCTTGAGGTCACCCAGCAGCTGCATGTGGAGGAGTGGGGAATCAAACCCGGTTCTCCTAGATTAAAGTCCACGCACTTAACCACTACACCAAACGGGCTCTCTATATGTTGGTGGAGAAGAGCTTTTGGTTGTTTTTGGTTTGCAGGAGGTGAGTGTGTTAAAACTAATAACGGAGAAGTCTGAAGCATATTGCATGCCTAAGAATGATGAAACTTCTGAAAGAAATATGTTTCTTCACACACATGCAAAAAGCAGATCAAAGTAGGATTGGCATGTTACAGAACTAAGAAGACTTAGAGAAGTGGTGGGAGGGAAATTAAAAAACAACAGTGACGTTACTGATGTAGTGTCGTCGGCAACCTTAGAGTTTCTAGCGCTTCCTAGAGCGTCACATTTTCACTTGTGGGTTGTGTACCCAGAAGTAACATGGCGCTGTCTGAACCATTACTTACATCACATTCTCCCCATGTCCCCACCCCGTGTGCTCCCATAGTTTCCATGCCTGGCCTGACCTCCCACTTTATTCTCCTGAGCTCACTCAATGGAGCAGCGGGAGAAAAACGGGGGGTGGGGATTACACTGTTGAGAGACTTGAAAGACTAGGGAATTCGTAGAGCATTGCTCAGTCTGGTGACATCACTTCTGGGTGTCACCCTGTTGCATGCTGCTCCCCCTCCCCATGCCCCAGCCCCAGCAACTCCCAGGATTGCCAGATGCAGGCCTGGTAACCCTACACCTCCTATGTGAGTTAGATTTATCCTAGACAAAACTGTTCAGATTTGCAGGACACCAAAGACTGTAATGGCACAGGCCAAAGATCTAAATTCAGCTAAAGATATTGTCTTTATGTAATCCTTTGATAAGCAAACTCAAAGACAACAAGTTCCGCAAGTCTGAAGCAGAAATATATGTGCAAGTGATGCTCTGTCTTCTTGGTGCTTGGGGGGGGGGGGTCAACAGTGGGAGGGCTTCTAATGTCCTGGCCCCCCTGCTGGACCTCCTGAAGGCCCCTGGTATTTCTGGCCACTGTGTGATACAGAGTGTTGGACTGGATGGGGCTTTGGCCTGATCCAGCATTAGCATCTCTTATGTTCTTATGTTCTTATGTCTATGCCGTTAACGTAAAGAAAATCAGAGCGACTCAGTCACCTTCAAAAACAGAAACACCTTCCTCACAATCGGTTGCTAGGGGGAGAATGGAAAAGACACAAGCATGCAAAAAATCCCATGCTTCTTCTATCACTCCCCAGTTCCCTCCATCTGAAAGAGAAGGGGAAATCCTTTTGTTGTGTCACAAGCCCTCAACAACTCAGAGTTCAGCACAGATATTTCTGCTTCAGACTTGCAGAACTTGTTGCCTTTGAGTTTGCTTATCAAAGGATTACATAATGTGACAATAATGTTTTGAGTGTACTTCCCACAGCACAAGAGCTTCTCTTTTTAAGTATACCTATGCTCCCCCAAGGTCAACAAAACAGAGGTCCACTGGCAACTTTAACAACTCCTGCAATTGAACACGGCCACCCAACTTAAGCTAACTTTGTTTTGCTACAACAGACAAACACAACTGCAATTATTTCCCTAGATCACTCTGAATGAACTGGTTTATTTCTCCAAAAATAAAGTCATAAAAATAGCAGTAAAATATATATTTGATTAAAATCTTGAATATTTGCAAACACTGTAAAAGTACTCGGAAACGTGGAGTGATTCAGCAAGAGTACTTTATTAGATCAGAACAAGACAAAGGAACCAGCTTGTAGGCCGGTTTATATGCGTTCAGAAAACCCGCCATCAGTACACCTAAACACACCCCCTACTCCCGATAGGCTATTTACAGTAACCGGGCGACCATTGGTCTCCCGGCTGGGAAGCTAGCCCTTTTGATTGGGCCGGCTAGGATCCTTCGGATCCTTTGTCCTTCGGCTGATGCTACAGATAAATTGTGCCTGGCCAGCCCGGGCAAGTCCGGGCATGTCAGGCTGAATACCTTGCATGTGGTAATGGCGGCAGTACATTACACACTGATAAAAATGAGTAACTTTTAAATTGATTCTTTCAAAGCATATATAAAGGAAACAAGTCAGTTGAATATGAAACATATACTATTACAACTTAGCCCTTTAGGAAAATGTGAAAACATCCTTGGTGGAGGACATATCTGTTCTAGTAAGCAACATAGTGAATGAAGACTCTCCTCCTCCCATACTGTCCAGCCCATCAGTTAAGAGATCTTCCTTGCAAGCCCTGCTCTCTTTGCCGGTGCTTGCAGAGGTGAGGCATATGGCAGCCAGAGGCAGGGCTTTTTCAGTGGTGGGGCCTCACCTTTGGAATGTCTTTCCTCTTTAGGCTTGCCTAGCATCTACCATACCAAAACATTTCTTTGTACCCAAGCTTTAAACTAAACTGATCTTTTTTTAAAAAAAATATATTCTGTGATCTGCTGGAAGACATAATGATTTGAGGATTTTTATTATTGATTACATTTTTTTGTTATTTAACAATTGGACAGCAGGAAGAATTGAAGCCTTCTCTGCGTTTAAGAAGCAAAAAAGACCTACACATGTGCCTGGCTCTTCATATGGAAAGTTCTCCAATGTGCAAGGAAGGAGAAGACGTATGTAATGAAATTCCACAATTGCTTAACTTGAGGAACGGGGTACCAAAGCCTTTAGCAACAGGCCTCTGTGGATGCAGCCTTGGACTTGGCTGATAGCCTACCATGTGCCATGGGAGTTAGCAATTAGGAAAACGTGTTCTCCTCATCATTGACCATGTGTCTCGCTTCCTCTCTCAGTAATTACATTGTCACCTCCCTATGTACTTCTGGCCCTCACACGGATAGCCCAGGCAAGTCCATATCTCGTCAAATCTTGGAAGTTAAGCAGGGTCAGCCCTGGTGAGTATTTGGAGGGGAGACCACCAAGGCAGTCCAGGGTTGTGACGCAGAGGAAGGCAATGGCAGAACCTCAGAACATCTCTTGCCTTGAAAACCTCATGGGGTTGCCATAAGTCAGGTGTGATTTGATTGGGGGGGGGGGGGGCCCTTCTGAGTTCCATCACTGAAGATCCTTTCCCGAAACAGAGTTCCCTTCCAAAAACGAGAACTGTGCTTGTGCTAACCTCCTCCAGTTCTCCTTCTATCCCTCATCCTCTGGCTAAACTCTCAGTTCTTTCTTTCTCCTACATTTTCTTCTGCATATGGTAGGCAGCCTGCATGTTTACTGAAGGAGCAGGAGCAGTCTTACCTGTTGGACAACTGGGACAGCTGGAGGCAACAATAGTGAGGGCTGTCACAGATAGCAGTGGCAATTATTTATTTCGACTTCTAGACCACCCTTCCCTGTGAGTAGGGCTCAGGGCAGTTTATAACAAGGTAAAAACAATATAAAATTAAATCTTGCAAAGGTTGCGGACATCACACACTGTCTAGATAGAAATCCCCTGCAAGGGACCAACCACCCTACAGCTAATAGTGTTTGCCTGCTGCTGCCTGAATGAAGCTGCTGCCCCCTTGGCTCCAGAGGTGATGGCAGCAAGGGAAGGAAGCTGTGGGCCTCTGAACTCTAAGGCTCCTCCTTGTCAGAAGCATGAGCCTCTTGCCCTGTGGCTCTTAGCCTGGGGACCCTGCATCAAGTTACCTTTGAACAACTAACCAGTTATGAAGGTAGAAAGCCAGTAAGGGAGTGTGTGTTATCCAGTGTTTTGCAGAGAGTGCCACGTGTATGATTATCTACCCACTGGGTGGAAGCCATGGGTGTGTGCTCGCTGCTTGGAGCTCTTGGCTCTCAGAGAGGTTTGTTATCTTGAGGCTAGGGTTGGTGAAATATACTGGGTTCGAAGCCGTAGATAGTGAAATCAGCTCATGGTTTATTATAAGGCACGAACAGAAGACAGAATAGCAGGGCTGGAGTCCTGCTTAAATCCCCAAAACACACCACACACACCACATGCACAAACAACCCATGATAGGCTATTTACACTGTACCAACACCCATAGGTCCACTCCCGGATCTGGGGTGGCCGATTGGTCCATTCCAGGATCCTAGCTGGCTATTGTCTTTCAAGCAAAGCTTTGTCATTTCGCATGACTGCGTGCAAACATGACTGTGTGTGCAGTCTGCGGTTGATACACAACAGTTGGTGACCTAGAGAAGCTGAGGCAGAAAGAGAATTTTGGGAAAGAGACTCTCAGGGACTTACCAGAACATCCCCTCCCACCTCTGTGCTGACAGCTCTTCTGCTGTTGTAGACAGTGAGAGTCTCAAGGCTGGAGGGTGGCAGTCAGAGGAGGAGGGATGTGATCCCTTAGAAGAGCCCCCCTTCCGTGGGCAACTCGAATGATAAAAGGGTTGGAACCCTTTCCCTATGAGAAAAGGTTAAAGCGCTTAGGGCTCTTTAGCTTGGAGAAACGACGACTGAGGGGTGACATGATCGAGGTTTATAAGATTATGCATGGGAAAGAGCAGGTAGAGAAAGAGGTACTTTTCTCCCTTTCTCACAATACAAGAACTCGTGGGCACTCCATGAAACTGCTGAGCGGTTGGGTTAGAACGGATAAAAGGCAGTACTTCTTCACCCAAAGAGTGATTAACACATGGAATTCACTGCCACAGGAAGTGGTGGCGGCTACAAGCATGGACGGCTTCAAAAGGGAATTAGATAAGCATATGGAGCAGAGGTCCATCAGTGGCTATTAGCCACAAGGTATAGATAGGGGCTCTGGGGCAAGTGATGTTCTGTCTTCTTGGTGCTTGGGGGGGGGGTCAACAGTGGGAGGGCTTCTAATGTCCTGGCCCCACTTGTGGACCGCCTGATGGCACTGGTATTTCTGGCCACTGTGTGACACAGAGTGTTGGACTGGATGGGCCTTTGGCCTGATCCAACATTGGCGTCTCTTATGTTCTTATGTTCAAGGATACCCATTTGGGGTTGGAGGGAGGTGACCTTTTGGTAACGGGTGATTCCATCATTGGGAATATAGAGAGTCTGTGAGAGGTGTTTCAACGTGGTGACTTGTCTGCCTGGTGTGAAGGTTGTGGACATCACACACTGTGTAGATAGGTTACTAGACAGTGCTGGAGAGGAGTCAGCAGTCATGGTGCACACTGGCACCAGTGACATTGGGAAATGTAGTCATGTGGTTCTGGGGAAAAAATTTAGGTTGCTAGGCAGAAAGTTAAAGGCCAGGACCTCAAAGGCAGCATTCTCAGAAGCGCTGCCTGTTCCACGTGTAGGGCCAGCTAGCCAGGCACGATCAGGGGTCTCAATGCATGGGTGAGAAAGTGCTGCCTGGAGGAAGGCTTTAGATTTGTTAGGCACTGGGGAACCTTCTGGTACAAGCTGAGCCTGTACAAAATAGATGAGTTTTGCTTGAATCAGACAGGAACCAGGCTGCTGCTGCTGCTGAATATTTATAAGGTGGGAGAGCAGCTATTGTGTAGTGGGTTGCCGCATGGATGAATGACAGAGACTGGCGTAGTGCATGGCACGCTTTATTTGGTACACAACAAAGACAACCAACAATGGCCGGCAGGCCAACTATATACACACCCTGGGGACACACCCCTGGGTCCCATTGGCGGGTTTGAATCTCCCGCCACGGTCCCATTGGTTCCCCAGTGGAGTGACTAGGATCCTAGTCCCTATTGTTATGCCGGGTTCAAGCTCAGGAGTGTGCGCTGGCCTCTGGTGGCGGTCAGCGGACACAACAGCAGCTATTAAAGTAATCCCGGGGGGAGGGAGCCAACAGGAGCTGGAGAACTTCCAGTTCAGGACAAGTCATTTCAAAGAGATGACTGCATAAACACTCAGGGTAATACTGATAAGCATCATAGAACTTGAGAGTGAAGGCAGGATGGTGATTGAGGGGCCGAGGGAGGCAAGGGTTGCTGGAGACGGAAACACATTATAGGTGCCTTTATGCCAATGTTAGAAGTCTCTGAGACAAGATGGGGGAGCTGGAGTGCTTGGTGTTCAATGAGAATTGAGATATAGTAGGTCTCTCAAAAACACACTGTTTCTTTTTCAAAACATCCCTTCTCTCTTTTTTCCCTTTTCAGTTTTACAAAACTGGGATTGTAGTATGTGAGTCAGACAAAGTACAAAAAGTGGTAGCAATGTGCTGCTCCACAGAAAGCTCACATGCTGTGCAACAAATCATGTTGAACACTTCCATCACTTTGCACAATTGCATTATCTATTTGTCCAGAAAGCCTTGCTCTACCTGCACCAAATTTCTCATTCAAGGTAGGTCACTTATGGCATGAAGGATCAAAGGTAAGGGATAATGAATAATTACCAAATAATAATGAAAAAGAGGTGGAGTGGGGACTGAGACATATATTGTGTAGATACCTCCTGTTTTATCACTAAAGGATGAAAGGACAAGATAAATTTCTCAGTGGAAAGTGAGTGTAGAGGCTAAAATACTCTGTCTTTTTAGCCCTGCAGAGGCATTTCTTTTCAGCAAGTGAGAGCCAGTTTGGTGTAGTGGTTAAGTGCACGGACTCTAATCTGGGAGAACCGGGCTTGATTCCCCACTCCTCCACTTGCACCTGGCTAGATGACCTTGGGCAAGCCGTAGCTCTGATAAGAGCTGTTCTTGAAAAAGAGCAGTTTCTGTCAAGAGCTCTCTCAGCCCCACCTACCTCACAGGGCGTCTGTTGTGGGGAGGGGAAGGGAAAGGAGTTTGTAAGCTGCTCTGAGACACCCTTGGGTAGTGAAGGGCGGGGTATAAATCCAATCTCTTCTTCGTCTTCTATGTGGAAAGCAGACTTGAAACCATGGTTCCACACTGTATTTATTTATTTATTTATTTATTTATTTATTATATTTATACCCCGCCCATCCCGCAAGCAGGCTCAGGGTGGCTAACAAAACAGTACAATGTACCTAATTAGCATACATAAAACTTAAAACTCAATAAAATCACATAAACAAATCATTTAAGGCATACTTGGTATGCTGATACATTCACCATAAACAAGTCCAGTGTGTATGCTCCTGGGCAAGATGATAATATAAGTTTACTCAAAAGTAAATGTTATGCAGTTAAACGAAAAGTGTTTAGGATTGCAGACTTGGAAAAAAGGCTTTTAAAATGTGTGTAATGATTTTGCTCTTTTCTGTGTGATTCCCTTATTTGTAACCTCTGTAAAGGCACCTCCATGTAGTGTTCTGAGGTGATGTGTGTTACAGTGCCTCCTTTGGTAAGCCAGTCTGGTGTAGTGGTTAAGTGCGCGGACTAGGAGAACTGGGTTTGATTCCCCACTCCTCCACTTGCACCTGGCTGGATGACCTTGGGCAAGCCATAGTTCTGGCACAGCTGTTCTTGAAAAAGAGCAGTTTCTGTCAGCTCTCTCAGACTGATTTCCCACAAGCTGCTGCTCCGCATTTGCCCTTTGCCCTGATAGTATGTGTCAGTTTCACACTAAGTGCTGCGTGGCTGCATTTTGCCCCGCAGCTTCGTCCGCTTCCCCCTGCGTCTACTCAATCCTGTTTTTTGAGGATTGAGTAGACGCGGGGAAAATTGGGGAAAGCTGCGAGGCAGATGCGGCCGCGCAGCCCTTAGTGTGAAATTGACACGTACGAAGGGAAGAGTGAGCGTGGAGCAGCGGCTTGTGGGAAATTGGTCTCAGCCTCACCTACTTCACAGGGTGTCTGTTGTGGGGAGGGGAAGGGAAAGGAGTTTGTAAGCTGCTCTGAGACTCCTTTGGGTAGTGAAGGGCGGGTGTCAGGTTTCACGAATTCAACGGAGTCACTCTTGTAGAAAGGATAACTTTATTGATAGACATGAGTCACTGAACAGCTTCTCTGTTCAGAATAACCGGGGAAGCATAAAGCAAATTCAAAATGGTTACAGCCAATGATTATAATTCCCGCTCGAGCCAAAAAGCCTCTTTTGCGCGGCTACTTTCCTGGGAGACAAACGGCCAAGTTGTTATTACTACAAAGCAGTTCTCACAGTTTCCCCTCATTAGAAGTGAAGCACAGAGTACTCCACTCCAACACCTGTGACCTTGGGATAGATAACAAAGCAGTAAATAACTTCTTGCAAGCAGGCATTGCAAACAGGCAAGCATGGGTAAAGAAGCGCTGACCACCGAGGGGGAGGGGGAGATTCATCAAGTGCATTATACACTACAGCATACACCGAACATGATCAGGAACCTAAAATACCATTTGGCAGCTTGCTGACAGCGGGGTATAAATCCAATCTCCTCCTCCTCCTCCTTTTCCTTCTTCCCTTCCTTAGCATTTCCTATTATTTTCGCTGCCACCAAAGTCTCTTGCCTTAGAATTCTTAGTGGGACCCAAAGAACAGGGTGGTTTAGTTATATATGGTAGATGGACAGAACAGTCGTGGGGGTGGCTCTCAGGTAAAAGGGGATACTTTACCTAAACACTTGTTTTTCTTAAACATCAATTGAGCTTATTTAAGTAAAACAGCATAACGGTTTCTGTACAGTTAATAAGTGTAATGGTTGCAAATAGCTACATAAGTGAAATGGTTAATTAAATAGATCTAGGTAAAGGTAAAGGTTTCCCTTGCTCGAACTCTGACTCTAGGGGTGCAGTGCTCATCTCCAATTCCAAGCCAAAGAGCCAGCGCTGTCCAAAGATATTTCCATGGTCATGTGGCCGGCATGACAAGATGCCAAGGCGCACGGAACACTGTTACCTTCCTACCGAAGTGGTACCTATTTATCTACTTGTAATTTCTTGCTTTCGAACTGCTAGGCTGGCAGGAGCTGAGACCAGAGACGGGAGCTCACTCTGTCATGCGGCACTCGGGTCTCGAACTGCTGAACTACTGACCTTCCAGTCTGCAGTTCAGCGTCTTAACCACTTGAGCCACACACTTAAACTACACAGGCTTATTTTCTCACCACCACTTAAGCCAATAACTTCCAGAAAGCTTAACTTTCCAACTTGTCATCCAGCCTAATAACTTCAACACAGACTTATTTTTTTCCACTTGCTACTTAGGCTAATAACTTCACACACAGAACACAGATTTCTGTCACACTGTACAGCACGTTACTCAAACTCCTTCCTCCATACACACATACGCTGCTCAGCACTCTTAATTTTCTGTTCCTTGCATTTGCCCCGTTATCTGCTTCTTCTAGCTGATGAGAATAAACCAGTAATTAAAGGGCCAACTGACAGGGAAATAAAATAATCAATTAAAGCACTAGTAGTTAGAAGAAACCCTAGTAGTGCAAAATACTAGAAGCCCAGAGTACAAAGAAGCCCATGTAGTGCAGATTTCTGTAACAATTGCATTCAAAGTCAGAAAAATAGGCACAAGCATGTCTTAAAAAGACAAGAGGGCAACATGGAAAACAGTGAATTATAATAGTGTGACAGCACAGAGGGAATGAATAACAACTGCAGAGGAAAGCAATAGTGTGCGAACAACTGAAGGTCAAATAAGAAAGCAAAGGTAGAATTTGGAGTTAGGAATGCACATTTCTATTCAGCTCCTGATCCTTTTGTTCAGTAAAATTTTGTTTGGCTTGATAGAGTTCATGCTTAGGGTCATCAATACATTTTTTTTGGTTCGTTGGGATATGTGTTCATACTTGTAACTTCCTTGTCACAAATTGTGAAGAAATTCTCAGCAACTGTAAACCAAGAGAATCTCCTTTCTACATTTGATAGTACAATCTTAAACAGAGTTACACCCTTCTAAGTTAACTGAAGTTAATAGACTTAGAAAGGCATACTTCCATTTAGGATGGCACTGTTAGTCAGACAGGAGAAAGCAGTCATTCTGCAAGAAATGAGAAGCACAGTATGTTTTTATCTCTAACCTTTTTCCTCAATCAAACTGGGATGAAATTCTTATTGATTGTAGCCCTTACCTATGGGGCCCTTTCTGTTCAACTGCATAAAAGAGGAGAAAGGGACGCTGTTAAAATGGCCATTATAGGCCATAAAAATTCTCCCTTGCTGAACAGGCATATGTGGATGAGGATTTCCCCCCCTCTTTACTTTCCTTTTGCTGGAGTTATGGTTTCGGGTGGCGAGGATGCTGCTGTTTTTAAACAGAAACAGCTAAGGTTGCTAAAACAAAAAACAGCTAAGGGTGCTAAAACCTACACATATGCACCCTATGCTGGAATCATTCATGCAAACATTTCTCATCCAACACTTCCCTTTCATGCAAGCATTTCTCATCCAACACTTCCCTTGTGTCAAAGGAACAGGATTTACCTCCCTTTACACTTGCATGGATCCTTTTATACAAAACACACACTTCTACTCCTTTCCTTTATCCTTGGAGCAGTACCTAGAAGTCTCAAGAAACACCTGGACATTCTGGGCATTGAGCAAATAACAACAGCTGAGCTCCAAAAAACAGTGTTGCTTGGAACAGTAATACTTCTAGGCACTGCTCCAAGGGCTACAATGACAACTGGCATGATGGTAACCTTCTTCTCCCAGAGACGCTCTTACTCTGTTTGAAGGTCTTGGTATTTGTGATCTTCTCCTGTTCTTTCTTTTCTATTCTGCTATCTCCTGGGATTGCAAAGTCAATGATCCAAACCCTATTTCTCATTTTTTCTACAACAGTGGTATCGGGGTGTTATACTTTAGGTGTTTATCTGTTTGTTATCAGAAGTCCCAAAGAATCTTTGTTTCTTCTTCTTCTTCTTCTGCTGCTGCTTCATCCTCCTCCTCCTCATCATCTATAAAACATATATCAAATCTTTCTGCCCTTACAAGGGCTGCTAAGACGGCTGAGAAATTGAAACATACATAATAAAATAACGTTATAAAACCATTAAAATGAACTCTTCTCACAAACACCCACTTGATCTCATAAGGTGGGGGCACTCAAACCAGGGCCTCTGAAGATGACAGGAACAAGAAATGTAGTGTATAATTGGGCTGCTTTTAGATGCAGAGTGAGATCTGAGTCTTCTCTTGTCTCATCCTGTTTATGTATGAATACATTTATATATTCTCCACCCCCCATTTTTTGGGCTGCCTATTGTGTATGTGTTGGGGGGGGGGAGATGAAAACGGAAGAAGAGAACCCCCCCCCCCCCCAGCAGCCTGGCAGTCTTGTTTTGACTTACAAAGAATCTATGCACAGTTTTTGCCTCTGTCCCCAAAGGGGCCAGGCGTGTGGCAAACATTCAGGGGTACACAGGTGGTAGGATGAGACTGAGGTTCAAAAAATCTGCAAATGTAACTCCTGGCTTTCTTCCTTCCACATTGCTATCTGCTGCAAGCAAGGCATTTGTTCGTTCCTAACACCTGGCTAACACCCATCAGTTGGAATGACCTTGCAAGGAGTGCCCCTAAATATACAGAATCAGCATCCTTCTTCAACCAGTGAGCCAGCAATGTGATTGAGGGGAAATGCACCGCAGTGCCAATCAGAGATGCTGCTGCTTGGTGTGACCATGGGCTAACTGCACTGGCTGGCTGATATACCTGGGCCATATCTGCTGAGTTTCTCTTTCTCTTTACAACCGCTCCTCTCACCTTTGCCCCCCCCCCAGGGAAAGGGAAACTTAAAAATAGCATCAGGACATTGTGACACTGGCAGAAAAACAGCCAGAGGAAACATTCTTGGAACTATTGACCTTTTATCGATTAAAGAATAGAATGTGTTCGGTGCAGTTTTTGATTAGTTATTATATGCATGTTCATTGCTGGTAGGAGTTAGCATCAGTCCCATCACTGAGGAAGGAGGCAAATTCCTGAGTGGAAAGTGAGGAGGTGGGAGATGATGGGACAGGCTTCAACAGAGTACCGAAGGTAGCAAAGAAGTATTGAGAATTGTTAAACTGTGTGTGAAGATGGGTGTTGTAGTGTTATTTGTCCAAAATGATGGCCGAGGAGGAAGAAGACCAGGGGTCGTTTCGTAGAAAAAGAGCTAGGGGAACTCATTAGCATAACTCATTAGCATATGCCACACCCCCTGACATCATAAGGCCCGGCGGTGGACCTGCAAGGCTGGTGGGAGTGCGAGGAAGCCCGGCCAAGGCCCTCCCTGGCCCCAGGCAGGCAGGGGTGGGGAGAGGCAGGGAGGAAGCAACTTACCCTCCCTCTTCTCCTGCCTCCTCCTGGCTGAATGAGGGCCGGAAGCGGGGCAGTCGGAAGCAGGGGGCGGGGCTTCGTCATGTGCCCCGCCCCCCACACCTCACCCGGGGGAACTGCAATCCCCCGCGATTCCCCCCAAAATGACCTCTGAAGAAGACATTAATTCAAATATTATTATGCATCATAAATTTAAAGTAGGTATATTCAGCTGTTTCTTGTTTTTCACATTTAGGGGAAGTTTCTGCAGTCTATTACTGGCCAAGACATCCAGAGCGAAAGGGCAATAACCAGACTGTGAAAGAAGATCTCCATGCAGTTGATGACTTGTTCCTAAGAAGTTCTACAATTAGCTCTGTTTTTGTACCATTAGAACATCTTGATGAAGGCACTGTATTGAAGCTTGCTGAAAGAACAAAGAGATTTCAATGTCCAGAGTGTGAATCCAATTATGAAGAAACTCAGAAAGAAGATTATGAAATAAACTGTGATCTGCTGAACTTGCTAGACAGCAAAAAGATTTGCAAAAAAAAAATGGAGCATGCCTTGCAGCATCTCAATGTCTTATTAAATTGTTCCCATTGGGAAGAGCTCAATAAATCAGCACCGCCACGCCCTACAATAAATCAGCACTGCCATGCCCTACAGCTTTGTTACCTTTTAGCAGCAAGATCTGGTAAGTTTGCTGAGAAGATAGGTAAATGTTTCCCTTGCTCGAAAGCCAGTCAAATCTGAATCTAGGGGGTGGTGCTCATCTCCATTTCCAAGCCGAAGAGCCAGCACTGTCCGAAGACTTTTTCCGTGGTCATGTGGCCAGCATGACTAAACGCCGAGGCTCACGGAATGCTGTTACTTTCCCACCAAAGCGGTACCTATTTATCTACTTGCAATTTCTTGCTTTCGAACTGCTAGGTTTGCAGGAGCTAGGGCCAGAGATGGGTGCTCACTTCGTCATGCAGTGCTAGGGTCTCGAACTGCTGAGCTACCAACCTTCCGGTTCGCAGCTCAGCATCTTAACCTTTGAGTCACCACAACTGAGATGATAAGGAAGCTTCAAACATAACCATTTCCCATTTTTCTTTCTTTTCCTATCTGCTGTTTGTATATTTTTATATGTATGTGTGAATAAGAACAATACAGGAGTAATTAAAGAAATGAGAGAAAGAGAACAAAAGGAAAGGAACATACTGGGATGCTTTGTTCACAAATATGTGGTCTTGCAGATAGATATTTTATGCAGTGAACAATTATATAGATAGCTTGTATCTGAAATGAAACTATGTATGGAATATTTTCATAAGCAATTATATTGATTTTTTTCTACACTTTTGCCTTTAAATTTTGGGGATATGATAGAAAAAATAATGCCAATTTTGTAGATTGTTTAGCTCTTTCTCATATATCATATATAGGGTGTGTATTCAGCAAAAAACCTTACTGGTATTTTTGGGGTATTTTTAAAATTAGTTATAGAATGGGGCTGAATTTTGGCTATCTGAAATGGCCAACCCCCCCAAATACCAAAAATATTCAGGATTTTTGGGACTTCCAGATAGCCCAAATTAAAGGGTGTTTAAAGGGATCACTTTAAATACCTTCTGGATGAACCACTTTGAGAAAGTGTTTAAAGCAGGGGTGTCAATAATGTGGCCCAGGGGCCGGATCAGGCCCCCAGAGGGCTTCCATCAGGCCCACAGTGGAACTGGCCATTTCCTGCTTCCAGTTCTGCTGCTGCTGCTGCATCATAGTTTGCTTCGACATACTCTCTTTATCACTCAGCCATTTCATGTTTTAACCTGGGTCCTAGACTCAGAACTCTGAGCATGAGATTTGTGGTGAATGTCAGTAAATCAAAAGTAGATTTACAGTTTACAGAGCTAATGTTTTAGGCATGTTTTTATTTTAAGTTAAAAAAATCTTTGTGTTTGTGTCCTTTATAAAGTTTATATCTCTGCTACATTTTATGACACACATGGCCCGGCCCAGCAAGGTCTCATTTATGTCAGATCTGGCCCTCATAACAAATGAGTTCGACACCTCTGGTTTAAAGGACCACAATCCCTTTAAATGCCCTTTCCTCTCCATTGGAAACAATGGAAGATGGGGGTACCTTCTTTGGGGGCCCTTAAAATTGGACCCTTGGTCCAGTCTTTTTGAAACTTTGGGGGGGAGGGTTTGAGGTGAGAGTCCCCAGCAGCTATGCTGCAAATTACCAATACTTTTTGGGTTCAATATACCCGAGCCTGAAAAATACCAGGTTTCTTCCCACATCCCTAATTATATACCTAATTCTGAACCATGGCTGGGATGGACTGGGAGGGGAAAAATGAGCCTGGAAAGGGCCTTCCCCCCAAAAGAGCAAGGAAGAAAGAACCTGCCCAGCCAGCACAGTACAGTGATTGACTTCATTGGACTAACATTTGTTGATGAAGGAGTATATGGGGTTTTGGGTTACAAGCAATGCTCCCTCTAACCTGTGGAGTCTTGTGAGCAAAAATTCTACTTTGTGAGCTACTGGCATTAAAGTTGTGAGCGAACGATTTGGCTGCTGCATAAGTTAGTTTGCTCTGGAGCCCTCCCTCCTGAGCTAAGACAAAAATCTGTGAGCTGGAGGTTAAAAAACTGTGAGCTAGCTTACACTCACTCAGCTTAGAGGGAACACTGGTTACAAGTTAGCTGCTATCAAATGGAATACCAGCTGATTCTCAGCTATAGAAAAATTAGTTAAATCTATTTTCTTCATTTGGATGAGATTTTTGCTGCAAATGTAATAATAACTAGCTTGATTTCTGTAGCCAGGACAGCTAATATATACCGTGGTTGGTATTGTGACTAAAGTGATGAGCTTGATGTGTGGCAGAACTGTGCAACCTTGTAACATGTCATTTAATGGCACATTGAATCATCCTTAATTGTATTAAAAAAAATTGTATGGGCTCTAGAAGTGCCCTTGTATTCTTTAGAATAGGTCACTGCTGTTCCTGGCCCTCATCTACCCCTCCCAGAACTTCAAAGGTCCTTAATACTAAATAGCTTTATTGTCCAAAGATAGAGAAAAGAACTTGGGCTGGGTGAGATTTGGTCATAGAGAAGCACAAGGGAACCAATGCAACCCACATTATTACTGGAACTCTCAGTTAGTTGCTCTGCCAGTATAGAGGCTCACAGGGTATGTGTTTTGTATGTACGCCAGCTAACCTGGCTGACTACTAGTTAATTATAATTAATGATCACTTTTCTGTTTTTTGCAAAGATGATCCAGACAGAGGAGTAGGATGTGTATTATATGATGAAAAGGGTTTTTTTGTAAGTATAATTTGTTTTATCATTACTTTGAAGTTATACTTCTTTAGACATGTAGAAGCCTGACAAACAACTGAGAGGTGGGAACAATCTGCTCCCGCCTCTCAGCTGTTTTCTGATCTACCTGGTGATTTCTGAATATATCTGGGAATTTTTTTTCGGTTTCCCCAAGAAAACCCGAATACATTTGGGATGCCAAAATATACCCGAAAAATACTGATAAGGTATTTTTCAGGTATATTTTTGGCTCAGGTAGATCCAAACAACCCCCCCCAGTTTACACTTTCATTGAGCTATCCACTACGACCCCATGATCTTTTCCCCTCTCGGTTTCAGCAAGTTCAGACCCCATTAGCCTAAATTTGAAGTTGGGATTTTTTGTCCCAGTGTGCATTGCCTTACTCTTACCAACATTAAATTTCATTTGCCACATTGTCGCCCACTCATCTAGTTTGTGGAGGTCCTCTTGGAGCTCTTCATATGCAGCTTTGGTTTTTACCATCCTGAATAATTTTGGGTCATCTGAAAATTGGCCTCTATGCCCTGTTGTTGGCTGTCCAGAGGAACTGGTTGGCCACTGCATGAGACAGGATGCTGGACTAGATGGACTATTGGTCTGATACAGCAGGGCTCTTCTTATGTTCTTATGTTAACTCAGTGTGGCATCTGGATTGCATTTATTCAAATATGATTTCTATTCACAATTTATTATTTAACAACTTGCTGTTGTGTTCTTTAAACTTGTAGTTTGGGGCAGGTTATAATGGATATCCTATCGGTGCATTGTATGGAAATCTGCCTCGGAGTGGTAAAGCTATCAAACGTTATCCTGCGAAAAAGTCAGCCCTTGTCCATGCTGAAGCAAATGCTCTGCTGTTCAGGTTAATCAACTTATTTAGATTAATAAATATAAGTTATTCATTTTGTCTGAACCTGGTTTCCAACTGCCATTGCTGTGGCCATCAGAGGGAGGGGCAGCAGCAACCACCCTTCCACTGTGCCTAGACTGTGCCTGTGGACGTCTGGGTGCCCGTTGATGCCTTTCTTGGTGCTTGCAAGTGTTTGCAGAAAGGGGGGGGGACATGTGAGGCTTTTGCCCAGCAAGTCTTCTGGTTGGCCATTGGGGATGTGATTGTCTGTGCAGATTTTTAAAAACACTGTTTTGGTAGCAGCTGTCACCACAGCACACGGATTGAAGGTAAGCTGCAGGAGCCATTTTGTGTCTAGCTACACCTCCTTTGGCAGCCATTTTATGGCCGCCATTTTGTTGCTGCACCAGTCATATTGTGTCAGAATTTCAAAGGTGCCCACGGTCTCAAAAAGGCTGGGGAGCCTGGCCTAGACTGAGCCCCTAGCTCTTTCCAGCTGAGACCCATGGAGGAAGTAAGCAGGCCCTTCTCTTTCATGATTGGGCCCAACTCCAGCTGAGAAACCCTTCCCTGAAATTTTCTTAGCAGTTTCACCTTTTTAAAAGTTAACTTGAGAACATTCATGTGAAATGGCAATATATAGATTTGATAAATAAAAAATAAAAAATGGTGGCCAGCAGTGTTCCCTCTAAGCTGAATTAGTGTGAGCTAGCTCACAGTTTTTTACCCTCCGGCTCACACATTTTTGCTTTAGCTCAGGAAGGATGGCTCCAGAGCAAACTAATTTATGCAGCTGCCAAATCGCTTGCTCAGAACTTTAATGCCAGGAGCTCACAAAGTAGAATTTTTGCTCAAAAGACTCCATGGCTTAGAGGGAACATTGTTCTTGGATGCCAATCTGTTTTTCTACTGTAGTCCTAGGACCATGCAGCCCAATCATTTCAATGACCTTCATGATCCATAATATAGCTGGTGCCATCTAATAATAAAGGCATCACAGTTATGGAGCACTGTACCCTGCTGTACTTGAGACACTATATGCAGAATCAAAAGAAATGTAACATTTCAGTTTATAAGACTATTCACAGTTTAATAATTTCCCCCCTTTGTCTTCAGAGTAAAACTATGAAAAATCATAATACTATACCTTTGTTAACATTTGGTGTGGTGACTCAGGTTCTGATAAAATTTCGGGGGGGGGGATTCTTCAGGGCTAGTTTTCTGCTTTTCTAATTGGAACATTTAATGTAGCCTCCAAAAATAAACCCCAAATACTAATTGCATATAGATATAATAATTAATTATGTTAATGAATACCTGCTCATACTTTTCGTACAAGATCTATATGATGTGTTTAAACACCAAGAGCAAAAAGGACTATATGCCAGGAACAAAAATAAATAATGCATAATAATGATTAATCAATAATTTTTATTCCCCCCTCCCTCAAAAAACATGCTGGTTAATTCTATGGCACCTTAAAGTAAGATTTTATGCTGTTTTCCCCCTAGAGAATAAATTGCACTGCCTCTTTTCTTTCAGGAGTAAGAAGGACATAGAAAACAAAGATGTTCTTTACTGCAGCAAAGACCCCTGTGAGGACTGTCAAAAATATATAGCAATGCCAAGGAATGTTCAAACTATCGCACAATTGCACTCATATCACACGCTAGCAAGGTCATGCTCAAGATCCTACAAGCTAGGCTTCAACAGTACGTGGATAGAGAACTACCAGAAGTACAAGCTGGGTTTCGAAGAGGTAGAGGAACGAGAGATCATATTGCCAACATTCGCTGGATTATGGAGAAAGCAAGAGAGTACCAGAAAAATATCTACTTCTGCTTCATTGACTATGCTAAAGCCTTTGACTGTGTGGATCACAACAAACTATGGCAGGTCCTTAAAGAGATGGGAGTACCAGACCACCTCACATGTCTCTTGAGAAACCTGTATAAGGGCCAAGAAGCGACAGTTAGAACCGGATACGGAACAACTGATTGGTTCAGCATAGGAAAAGGAGTACGACAAGGATGTATACTGTCACCTTGCTTATTTAATATATATGCAGAGTACATCATGCGAAATGCTGGCCTGGATGAATCACAAGCGGGAATTAAGATTGCTGGGGAAAAGATCAACAACCTCAGATATGCAGATGATACCACTCTAATGGCTGAAAGTGAAGAGGATCTAAAGAACCTCTTGCTCAGAGTAAAAGAGGAGAGCGCAAAAGTGGGCTTGAAGCTCAACATCAAAAAAACTAAGATCATGGCATCCGGCCCCATCACTCCTTGGCAAATAGAAGGGGAAGCTGTGGAAGTAGTGACAGACTTCACGTTCCTGGGATCCCAGATCACCGCAGACTGTGACTGCAGCCATGAAATTAAAAGACGCCTGCTCCTTGGGAGGAAAGCGATGGCGAACCTAAACAGCATGATAAAAAGTAGAGACATCACCCTGCCAACAAAAGTCCGCATGGTCAAAGCAATGGTATTCCCAGTAGTCATGTATGGCTGCGAGAGCTGGACTATAAGGAAGGCCGAGCGCCGAAGAATAGATTCTTTTGAACTATGGTGCTGGAGAAGACTCTTGAGAGTCCCTTGGACTGCAAGAAGAACAAATCAGTCAATCCTCAAAGAAATCAACCCTGACTGTTCCCTGGAAGGCCAGATAATGAAACTGAAGCTCAAATACTTTGGCCACCAAATGAGAAGGGAGCACTCACTGGAGAAGACCCTGATGCTTGGAAAGATTGAAGGTCAAAGAAGACGGGGACGGCAAAGGATGAGATGGTTAGACAGTGTCATCGATGCAACGAACATGAAGTTGAGCCAACTTCAGAGGACGGCAGAAGACCGGAAGGCCTGGAGAGAGCTCGTCCATGGGGTCGCGAAGAGTCGGACGCGACTGTGCGACTGAACAACAACAACAACAACAAGGCATAAAGGAGATTGTTGCTGTAGCACAATTAAAACAGGTTTGTTTCACCACACTTTATAATGTAAGGCAAACTAGTGTATTTTGAACTTGTGTTTAATGCTGTATTTGACTTGTAGCACCTTTTATGGCGATAGAAATCACAGAGTTGTCTGGTGGCCCAGACAATGAAAATGGTATGTGGGCTGCCGGGGGGGTGGGGGGAGAGTCTTGCTGGTTCACTGTCCTCCCAAGCTTACCAGCTGACTCCCTGCTGAGGTTGGCTGAGGTGGTGGTAGAGTGAGCCTTGTGTTTCCCCAAGCTGATAATTTGGGGGGACTTCAATGTCCATGCCAGTGCTGCCTTGTCTGGTGCCTCCTTGGACTTCGTGACTGCTATGGCATTGTTAGAACTCTCCCAGGTTGTATTGGCCTCCTTGAACAAAGCAGGCCACACGCTTGATCTGATCATTTGTGCAGGAATTGATCTGGATTCAGTGGTGCTTTGCAAACTGGTGCCATAGACTGATCATTACCTTCTGAAGGTTGATTTGAGATTTGCCTCCCCCCCTCTGCATAGGTGACAATCTTATTTATGGTCACCTGTGGAGACCTATGGATCCAATTGGATTCCAGAATGCTCTGTGGGATTTATCTGGCTTTGCTGGCAGCTCCCTCGATGAACTCACTGAAGCCTGGATTCTGGGCCTTCAGGAGGCCATTGACTGAGTTGCCCCCTGGTGCCTTCTTTGCCCGTGTACTGCCTTGGCTCCTCAGTATACGGATGAACTAGGGGTATGTGGGGGGGGGCTTAGATGGCTAGAGTGGCTCTGGTGATGAACCGATAACAAAGCAACTTAACAGAGCCCACCTGAAGGACTATGAAGTGGCACTGAAGGCAGAAAAATGTTCTGACTTCTCTGCCTCCATTGCATCTGCTGTGTCACGTCCAGCTCAGTTGTTTAGATGTATAAGGCAATTGACCACCCCTTTGGCAGCTCCAAAAGTAGATAAAAATTTGGCTATTAGCTGTGACACATTTGCAGCATTCTTTTCAGATAAAACCTTGCTCCTCCACCAAGACTTGGCCCCCAGTCAGTAGGAATCTCAGGGCCCCATCTGCTCAATCAGGTCCATTTTTGGATTCCTTCAACCCACTCTTCTAGGCAGATATGGACAGGATCCTTTTGGTGTTCGGCCTACTACCTGCTCCTTGGATCCCTGCCCTTCCTGGTTGGTGAAAGCCTCCCGAGAAGTGGTAGGAAGAGCCTTGGGAGATATTATAAACTTTTAACTCTCCCAGGGCTCTTTCGCTAGCTCCTTCAAAGAGGCAGTGGTGACACCTCTCCTGAAAAATCATTGTTAGGTGACAGGGACCTAGCCAATTATCAACCAGTATCAAATCTTCCATTTCTGGGAAATGTGACTGAGCAAGCAGTGGTATATTTTACATGTTGTTAGCTGCGAGTCCTCTTCAGGAGAGAGGGAGTGGGACATACATTTGTTAAATAAATATTGCCTACCTGCAATTGAAAAGAATTTTAAACTGTTTATATTTGTTGTTTTAATGTTTATTGCTATGTAAAATTCTTTTATATGGTTTTTTAATTTGTTGTTACTCATCATGGGTCCTGAGATGCTCAAGGGAAAGGTGAATATATAAATATTTTTTAAAATAAATGAAATACATTTTCATTTTTTATATTGTAGATGTTTCTTTTTTAGGGATTTATTGTTGCAAACACGGATTTGGAAAATAAATGGGTACGTATCTGTACTGTATCTGTACTAGTTCCAGCCCCTGCCAACTTAGCAGTTCGAAAGCAAGAAAATGCAAGTGGGAAGGTAACAGCATTCCGTGCGCCTTGGTGTTTAGTCATGCCGGCCACATGACCACGGAAATGCCTTCGGACAGCGCTGGCTCTTCGGCTTTGAAACGGAGATGAGCACCGCAACCCTAGAGTCGGATTCGACTGCTTTCAAGCTAGGGAACCTTTACCTTTACCTTTTATCTGTACTGAAAACCAGATTTTGGGAAAGACCACAAAAAAGTGCTGATGATGTCTTAAAAATAAAAGCTGTATTGAGATATGATAGGCTATTGTGGAAAAACTGATAACAATGGAAAAAAGTCTCAGGATAGAACAGAATAGAGTATACTCTCTTTAGGTGTAGTTGCTTTAGATATTGTAGCTTTAGATATAACTGGCAAATGTATTAAATAGCTATGAAAGATGAAATATCAACGAGGAAAGAAAGTAATGGAATAGAAACACGTACTAAGCAAAGACACTGGTTACAAAAGGATTGGTTCCAACTGCACCTCTGTTGTAGGTTGTGCACATGATGGCATTTAGAAGCAAGCCTTGGTCTTGTACTGTGTGCTCTCTATAGTATGTACCTCATTTATTTATTTATTTATTTATTTATTTATTTATTTATTTATTTATAACTTCGATTTCTACCCCGCTCCAACCCCGAAGGGTCTCTGAGCGGCTTACAAGTTCCGAATTTATCCCTAGCTAAGGCCACATGTCGACAGGGGTTGGGGCTGCCTACCGGCACCCAGGTGGCAGGGCTCACTGTTTTTCTTGGTTGTTCTTTCCGGGCGGTCTTTCAGGTGTCAGTGCTCGGTTCCTGGTGTGGTCGTCAGGTCCGGCGGCTTCTTCTTTCTTTATTTCGGCGGGCCCGTCTGGTATGTGGGTCGTATCGACTTACAGCCCAGCTAACATCCGTACGGCTCCGCTGCGCTTGCATCACGTCACCACATCCTTCTGTGGCTCCGCCTCTGTCTCCACCTCCATCACTCCGCTTGCCTTCGCTCTGCCGCTCCGACGCTATGCCACTCCATCGCCGTCATTTCCACCGTCACCGCCGCCGCTGCTGTCGCTTCTACTGCTCCTGCCACACACACCCGTACGGGGTGGGTGCCCCCTGCCACCTAAGGGCAGGTACCCATTCATCTACTCGCTTATATTAATTGCTTTCGAACCGCTGGGTGGGCGGGATTTAAATTTAGTATGAACTTCAATTTAAGCAGAGGAAGAGTGGCTAAAATTGAAGAAAGTCTCCTTAGGCTTAAAACTTTGCTGGCCAGAGTAGTAGGATATGAGCCAATATACATATATTATGCTGGCTTCTGCCCCTCAAGTCAATTCTGTCGTCTTTTTGTTAATCAGAGTGCTTACTGTCCTGTGCTTCCCCCCATAACCTTAATCATCTGCAACTACTAATTTGTCATCCTTACTGTAGATCCACCCCACCCACCCGCTTATTAATATTTGGGTTTTGTCATTTTTAAAATATTTTTATTTTTGCTATTTTGTATTTAATTTCAACATGAAAAGTTTTAAATAATCTCTCCCTTATATATAATAATTCTCTCCCTTATATATGAGTAAGACGCAGCGTAAGACAAAATGCGCTCCATCAGCCATTGGCTGGCCAGTTGCTGCGTCTGAACGGCGCAGCGGCGATGCGCCCCGCAGCCCGATTTTCCTCCCCCACCCGCCCCCCCACCCCCCCAGTTGAAGGCCGGCGTCGGTGGCCATGAGGTGCTTGCCGCGGCCCGATTTCCCTCCCCCACCCAGCCACCCACCCAGTTGAAGGCCAACGTCGGCTGCCATGAGGCGCTCACCGCTGCCCGATTTCCCTCCCCCACCCGCCCACCCCCCCAGTTGGAGGCCGGTGGCGGCGA
>NW_015160236.1:552480-568280 GCF_001447785.1 Gekko japonicus
CCTTCCTTCCTTCCTTCCTTCCTTCCTTCCTTCCTTCCTCTCCCCCCCCCTCCCTCCCTCCCTCCCCCCCTCCCTTCCTTCCTTCCTTCCTCTCTCCCCCCCACTTTCTCTCTCTCTCTCTTTCTCCTTCCTTCCTTCCTCTCTCTTTCTCTCCCCCTCCCTCCCTCCCTCCCTCCCTTCTTCCAACCACCCACCCTACCTGTCTAGGGGCTCGTTGTCTCCGTCCACAACGGGCTTTGCTCCCTAGTTCTTTATAAAGAAAGAAAAGAGAGTTATGTAGTAACTCACGCCACAGCTTGCAGAGAGCCACATTTGCAGTTATCAATGAAAACATCCACATTTACTTCCGTCCCTGGCATGAGGCAACCAGTACCTCAGGGTGACTTGCAGCTTTCCTGTTCTTGCAATGACTGTTTCATTGGTGGGAACCACGTTACCCGTAAGTGCTGCTATGAAAGGCCCTTGGCCACTTTCCTGAAATATGGGGCAGGTACCATATTGGGGAACAGTGCTCAGAGGAACCACTAGAGGCATGTCAAAGACCCACATGTGGCTCCCAAACCACTGAATATCATTGGTCTAGGGCACAGATGAATTAGATTGAATCCATAACATGGGTGTATCAGTTGCTTATATCAACTTCACAGATTATCATAATGCATAAGAGCAGCTCCATGCTGAAAGAAAATTTAGGAATACTTATTTAACATAACTCAGTAACAATTATTTGTGTGTGTGTGTCTTTCTGTAGGGGTACCGATTGTCAAAATATATTGCTTCGCAAGATAAACCCAGTGACCAGAAGGACAACAAATCAGATAAACCAAAGGCAGCTGTAGAGAAAAAAGCAGGTAGGAATGAAGTCTCAGGTATCAAACAGAATCCAGAAGTTAGAGGCAGAGTTGTAATCAGTCCAGGCAAAACAGCAAACAAGATCTGACAGACCAGAGTGAGATGCATATGCAGATTAGCTAGGGTTTAAGTCCACATAGCAAGCTGGATTCAAGGGGCTGGTTCAAAACATGATAGTACTGTCTGGGACCTAGATACCTGGGGCCCATGGGGCCCGCCCCCCGTGGGGTTTGCGGGGCCCCTCCCCCCAATCGCTCTGGAGCACTTCAGGCTTCCCGGGCAGGGAGGAGGAGCCAGTGAAGCCGGCCGGGACACGTGGGCAGGCGCGGGGGTGGAGGCGGTTTCTTAGGCAGGAGGAGGATTTCCAAGGCGCCAGCGTGAGCCGTTCAGCCGGGCTTTTGTTTGCTAATCAAAGGGGGCGGTAAGCAGTGTTCCCTCTAAGCTGAGTTAGTGTGAGCTAGCTCACAGTTTTTTAGCCTCCAGCTCACACATTTTTGTCTTGGCTCAGGAAGGAGGGCTCCAGAGCAAACTGATTTATGCAGTAGCCAAATCGCTTGCTCACAAATTTAATGCCGGTAGCTCACAAAGTAGAATTTTTGCTCACAAGACTGCACGGCTTAGAGGGAACATTGATGGTAAGCAGGCGAGGGCTCTCCTCCGGCAGAGGCATGCCGTTGGTGTAATGTATTCAGAAGCTGCCATGAATACGTTAGGATGTGTGTGAAACATCCCATTGGGAAGCTATGTTAAGCTTCGTCTTGGACAGGGATTCAAGTCCAAGACTACTGTGTCCAATCACGTTCAAGCAAGCTGGAAGCGGGAACGTGTGTGATTGGTTCTTATGCGATCAACCTGATAGGTTGTTATCTGTAAAGTAGGAGTGGCTATATTAGCCGGGAATGTTTAAATACCGAGCAGTTTCAATGGACAAACTGTTCGGGCTATCAGATGTTGTACCGTGTTGGAGAAGTGATCGTGAAGAAGAATAAACTTGAGTTTTGGCTGAAATCACTCTCTGACTCTTTGTTGAGCTCAGGACTTAACAGTTGGCTTAAGTTCCTTTGGGCGCCAATGCGCCTGCCAGCCTCTCATCTCTCCCCAGGCTCTGGACGGTGGCTCAGCGAACGGCAGAGGAACTGGCAGAAACCGACCCCGGGGCTCGCCGGGCTCCAACCGGGCAGCGCCAGAAGGGGAAGCGGGAGCGGGGAGGACTGAAGGGTGGGAGGCAACTTTCCGCTTGGTGCATGTAGGGAGGGGCGAGGACTAGAGTGGGCGCGTTTCGTAAAAGAGCAACTTTGGGGAGGGAAAGAATGTGCAGTCACGGAGAAAGGCAACAGGTGGGCTGCTGTGCACCGCCTAGTTCCTTTCGCCAAGCCTCGTGTCCCTTGAACCGGCTGCAGCACGCTCTGCATAGCGGTTAAGCAAAAGCGGCACGAGAGTGCATCTTCGGAGAGGACAGCGAAGGCCCGCTTTGTTCCAGGGAAGCAAAACCCGCTTTGTTCCACAGTTTCCAGGTTGCAAAGCGTGTGATTAAAAACAACCACAGCAACTAAATTTTGGGGAGCGCGCATAGCAGGGGAGCGTTCTCCAGCCTCACCTTGCCGCGGGAGAAGGGGTTAACGGGCTTGGAGAGCGCCCGCTGCATGGGCTGCATGTCAAACAGGCGAAGCGCTCCAGGCTGCTGGCCCGGGGAGGGTGGGTGGAGCTTTGCTCCCCCCTCCAGCCTCTTTGGCCGCTCTGGCAGAGCCTTCCAAGGGTCTGGCAAGCTCTTCCCCACCCCCCACGGCTTCTCCACCAGCCCCTCCCCCGTGCCCGCTGCCCTCTCCTACTCCTCCTGTGCAACCCCAAAGAATATCTAATTAGCAGCATCGTTAATGCTTTCTGTGTGACACAGAGGTCGGCGCCCTGGCCGAGGCGCTGGTCGCCTATCTGGTGGGGGAGAAGGTGAGAAGCGCGAGTCGCTGGAGGCGCAGGGCGACTGGGTAAGAGCGGGGAGGGGAAGGAGGCGAGGAGGGCGCGCTCCTGCTTCGTCTACTGCAGCCTTCTCCAACCCAGCCCCTTCCCTTCGCAATGGCTGTGCTTCGGTCCGGCTGTGCCCTGGGTGATGTGCGTGCGGCGCGTGCGCACTTTGCGTGCACACACACACACACTCCAGCTGCAAGCCAGGTGTCCCCCGGTACGGCATTATTTTGACTTGGCAACCCTAGGTAAGAACAATGCTTGCAGCACCCACACTTTCCCCAGGCCCCCCCCCCCCCCTAAAAATGTCCTAGCTACGGGCCTGCTGATGAACTGTGTTCACTCAGAACTCAGACAGATGAAATGAAGCTCACACATTTTGGTCAATCCATAAAATTGGCCTCAGTGCACCTGCGGGAAGAGAGAAGGTGTTTAACAATTCAACTTCTGCTCAGTTTCACTATTGGAGTGGTAAATGCTTCTGTGCACAGGTGTGAAGCAAATCAAGATAGCATGATCCTGTAGTTTAAGTTTTATTAATGAACCATGACAAATAAGCTTTGTCTCATCTGTTCAAGCCCTTGTATGAATTTGTCCACAGATAAAGACCATCTCTAGAGACCTCGGTAGTCTTTTATTCTGCTTCCTAACCTGTAAAAACACCTCCAATGTTCCCTCTAAGCTGTGGAGTCTTGTGAGCAAAAATTCTACTTTCAGAGCTACCGGCATTAAAGTTGTGAGCAGGTGATTTGGCTACTGCATAAATTAGTTTGCTCTGGAGCCATCATTCCTGTTATGTATGCGGTCCGCCACAAGGCGCCCGCAAGAAAGACTGGAGCTTGGCTCCTCAGGACAATAGGACCTCGGATCCTAGTTCCCCACCCTAGCTGACCAATGGGCTCCGTGGCGGGAAATTCAAACCCTCCAATGGAGTGGGAGGCCCGGGGACAGGGGTGTATATAGTTGGCCTTGCAGGGCCGTTGTTGTTCTGTTGTTAAGTACTCAATAAACGTGTGCAACCGCATGTTGTCGTCCGAGTCCTCCATGCGGCGTACCCAGTACTTTTCAGTGGCAACGAAGGTGGGATCCCGCTGAGTCTGGCCTGGCTCGCACCAGCGCACGCTAAGCTCCGTTCCTGCAGCACCGCGCTCTGCATCGCGCACCAGCCGCACCGCCACAAGAAACCGCAGCACCGCACTACCGCTATGCCATGGCCTCCAACCGAGGGAATCTGGAGATCTTCGATCCCACCCAACTCTGGGACTCGTGGACCGACCAGCTGACATGCCACCTCGAGTACAATGAGGTCACTGACGCCGGCAAGAGACGGGCGCTGCTCCTGAGCTCCTGCGGAGTGACGACGGTCTGCCTCGCCAAAAGTCTCCTCGCGCCCCGGTCCATCCTGGAATGTACCTACGAGGAGATCATCAACTCCCTCACCAGGTATCTCACGCCGCGGCCGGCAACGCTGGCAAGGCGGCTGGCTTTCCAGGCCCACGTGCAGAAATCAGGCGAGTCGGCCGCAGCCTTCATGGCCGCCCTGCGCCAGCTGGCGATGGACTGCTCCTTCACCAAGGTGGAGGAGAACCTGCTCATGCAGTTCGCGTGGGGCCTCAGCGACCTCAAACTGTGGAGGAAGATGGTCGGGACCGCCGACATCAAACTGGAGTCGGCCCTACAACTCGCCATCGCGCACGAGGACTCCCATCGCCAAACCTCAGCAGCGCACCAAGTACTCCCCGACGGAGACACCGAGGACTCCGAGGAAGAAGACATCCGCCTCGTCCGACAGCCGCCACGCCACCAGCCACCGGCCGCAGGCAACCCCGGACACAAGCCCGCCGGCCGCTCCACATGCGCCAGTTGCGGCGAGGAACACAAGCACCGGTCCTGCAGGTTCTGCGACGCAACGTGCCACACTTGCGGGAAGCAAGAACACCTCGTACGCGTCTGCCGGTCCAAAGGAACCAGGCGCCAACAAGCTCCAACTCAACCACGCCGTCCGTCTGCCGCCACGCATGGGACATCCACAGAGGCATCCAAACTCTACCTCCTCACGGAGCAACCGTCGCAACAGGTACTTCGCATCCCCAACGCAGAAGGCGCCCCGAAAATCCAGCTTACCGTGCAGATAGAGGGGGCCCCCTGCCAAATGGAAGTGGACTCTGGGTCAGCGGCGTCCATAATCTCAGTGGAAACGCTTCGCCGGGTGTGCCCTGGGGGGGGCGATTATGCCCGTCACACCTGAGCCTGGTGGACTTTCAAAGAAACTCAGTTCCCATCAGGGGGGTGGGGACTTTCAGGGTGAAGTTTAGAGGATTTTCGGGACTTTTGGACCTGGTGGTGGTCGAGGGGAACCTGGTCAGCCTACTGGGCAGGGCCTGGTTTGAACCGCTGGGCATCACGGTCGGGGTCAAGGGAATACACAGCTGTGCCCCGAGAGACTATAGTGACATTTGCAACGAGTTCCCGGCCGTGTTCGATGGGGCCCTGGGATGCTACAAGGGACCCCCGGTCTCCCTGCAATTGGACCCCTCAGTTGCCCCCATCCGCATGCGTTACCGCACGGCTCCTATCTCCATTCGGCCAAAGACAGACGCGGAGCTGGACAAATTGGTGGCGCAGGGGGTCCTGGAGCCCGTCCCACACTCAATTTGGGAAACCCCGATCGTAACCCCCCTGAAGCCCAATGGAGAGATCCGCATCTGCGCGGATTACAAGTGCAGAATTAATAAGGCACTGCACGACCATTCCTACCCCGTCCCGGTCGTGAGTCACGTCCTGGCTACACTGGTGGGAGCGTCCATCTTTGGAAAGCTGGACCTCGCTCAGGCCTACCAGCAGCTGCCGGTCGACGAGGCCACCGCCATAGCACCCACAGGGGGGCGTTCCGGGTGAAGAGATTGCAATTCGGGGTGAGCGTGGCGCCAGGGATTTTCCAGCAACTCATGGACTCTCTATTAAAAGGGATCCCTGCAGTGACGCCGTTTTTCGACGATGTCCTGATCGCTGCGGCGTCCCCCGACGACTTCACCTCCCGCCTCTGCGCCGTCCTACAGCGTTTCGACTCGGCCGGCCTCAAGGTGAAGCATGAAAAATGCCTCCTCGGGGTGCCAGAAGTGGACTTTTTGGGGTTCCGGGTCGACGCGACGGGCCTGCACCCCGCAAAGGACAAAGTTAAGGCCATCGTGGAAGCCCCCGCCCCCACGTACAAAGCCGAACTGCAGGCGTTCCTCGGGCTCTTAAACTTTTACCACGCCTTCTTACCCCACAAGGCGGCGGTGGCGGAGCCTTTACACAGGTTCTTGGATAAGTCGGCTAAGTGGATCTAGGGCCCGAGGGAGGCGGCAGCATTCAAGGGAGTAAAGGCGCTCCTGATCTCCAATGACGTGCTGGCACACTTCGACGAATCCCTCCCGGTGGTACTGGCATGCGACGCATCCCCATATGGAGTCGGCGCCGTGCTGGGGCATGTCCTACCTGACGGCCGCGAGGTGCCCGTGGCCTACTACTCCCGGACCATGACAGCGGCGGAGCGCAACTATGCGCAGATCGACCGCGAGGGACTGGCGATCGTGGCGGGAGGAAATTTTTTTCATAATTTTGTTTACGGCCGCCCCTTCACGATTGCCACTGATCACAAGCCCCTCCTGGGACTGCTGGCATCCGACAAGAGGACGCCCCAGATGATGTCGCCACGAGTGCTACGGTGGTCCCTCTTCCTGGCGGGCTATCAGTACCGGTTAGAGCACAGGCCGGGAAAGGCTATGGGCCACGCAGACGCCCTGAACCGGCTGCCACTGCCTGTGGCGGAGCCGGCCCCGGCGCTCAGCATCCTGAGCATCGAAGACCTCCCAGACCCCCCCTGCACGCTGCCGACATTGCTGCCAAGACGTCCCGCGACCCCCGCCTCGCCCGTGTCTTGGGCTGGGTGGTGAGGGGATGGCCTGCATCGTCCCCGGGAGCCGAATTCGCACCCTTCAGTACCCGGAAAGACGAGCTGTCGGCGCTGAAGGGGTGCCTACTGTGGGGGGACCGGGTGGTGGTCCCCAGCGCCCTGAGACGGCGCGTCCTGGAAGCCCTCCACGAGGCCCACCTGGGGATCGTGAGGATGAAGGCTCTGGCTCAGAGCTATGTGTGGTGGCCAGGGATAGACGTGGAGATTGAGTCCTGGGTCCAGAGATGTCGCCCCTGCCAGGAGGTCCGGCCCAACCCACCGAGGGCACCAACGCAAGCATGGGAGTCGACCCGCAAGCCCTGGTCCCGGCTACACGTGGATTTCGCCGGACCATTCCAGGGCCTACTGTTCCTGGTGACGGTGGACTCATACTCCAAGTGGCTGGAGATCAGCCCCGTCTCCACCACCTCGACCAAGGCGGTGATCCGCTCCCTCCGCCGGATTTTCGCCACGCACGGCCTGCCGGACACCATAGTTTCCGACAACGGGACCGCCTTCACGTCGGGGGAGTTCCAGGAATTCCTCCGGAAAAACCTGATCCGGCACATCTGATCGGCGCCGTTCCACCCCGCTACCAATGGACAGGCAGAGCGTATGGTGCCCGCAAGAAAGACTGGAGCTTGGCTCCTCAGGACAATAGGACCTCGGATCCTAGTTCCCCACCCTAGCTGACCAATGGGCTCCGTGGCAGGAAATTCAAACCCTCCAATGGAGTGGGAGGCCCGGGGACGGGGGTGTATATAGTTGGCCTTGCAGGGCTGTTGTTGTTCTGTTGTTAAGTACTCAATAAACGTGTGCAACCGCATGTCGTCGTCCGAGTTCTCCATGCGGCGAACCCAGTACTTTTCAGAGCTCAGACAAAAATGTGTGAGCCAGAGGCTAAGAAACTGTGAGCTAGCTCACACTAACTCAGCTTAGAGGGAACACTGCTGGCAACTCATGATGCAAACTCCCACTATCTGCTGTGGCCCCTGTGCCTTTGTGAGCGGCTCCAGGAAGTCGGGGGAGGGGGTGATGGGGCAAGCCCTCCCTATCACAGCATGCCTGTGAATGGGGTGGACTTGCCAAGACAGCTGGTTACCTGGTTGGAATACTACAGAGGCTCAGCTGGAATTGGTGAGATGCCAGCTTCATGGAATAAGGCAGGATCCACACTGGTCACTGAAGCCCAACCCATTACTGCACTGGGAATATTGTCCTCCTGCTTGTTGAATCACTGCAAGTAGAGATGCCAAACAGAGACATATGCAATGATGATGAACACCACAGTGGCACTTCAGCTATCTTTGCTCCACCCACTGCTGCTTTTGCTTAGGGTGCCAGTCCTACAAGACAATGAATGCCATAAGTGAATGGCCACCAGTATCACAAAGCAGAGTGGGGCAGCTACCAGTTACCTCAACCCACATGTGCCTGTGCCGTCTGCCTGGAAGAAGAAGAGATTGGATTTATACTCTGCCCTTCACTACCTGAAGGAGTCTCAGAGTGTCTTACAATCTCCTTTTCCTTCCCCTCCCCACAACAGACACCCTGTGAGGTAGGTGGGGCTGAGAGAGCTCTTTTGAAGACTGCCCTTGAGAGAACAGCTCTGAAAGAACTTATGACTGACCCAGGTTCACACCAGCAGCTGCATGTAGAGGAGTGGGGAATCAAACCCGGTTCTCCCAGATTAGAGTCCTTGCTCTTAACCACTACACAAACTAGAAGGGAGGGTGTACCTTCATTATGAAGCTGCCAGCATCCCTCCCAGCCCTCCCCCAGTTCATCGCCATAGGCGGCACTCTTACATACACATTTCCATGGGACAGGCTTATCACATGTCATGGAGCATACTGTTATTGGTTGCCCGCATACGCATACACTGCTAGTCTCAGTTGTGGGAGCCTGCATTGTTGATGTGGCACTCAGGGTGCCTGCAAAGAGGAAGAGGAAGACAGGTGTAGACTCCCAGGCCAAGCCAGCTATATTCCTTCCCCCTGCTCACTTGGGTACATGGTCAACCCTTTGGGGCAACGAGGGGAAGGCCTCAGCCTCTATACCCTGTTGTTGGCCCTCCAGAGGAACTGGTTGGCCACTGTGTGAGACAGGATGCTGGACTAGATGGACCACTGGTCTGATCCAGCAGGGCTCTTCTTATGTTCTTATGTACTCTTCAACAGCAGCCACCCTATGAAAGTCAGTGTGGTATAGCAGTTAGAGCTTCAGAGCAGGTTCTGGGAGACCCAGGTTCAGATCCCTATTTTGCTGTGGAAGCTCACTGGGTGATTTGGGGCCAGTCACATACTTTCAGCCTAACCTACCGCACAGGGTGTTGTGAGGATGAAAAGAAGGAGCATGTACAGATGAAGACTGACTTTCTTCCTGACATGCTGATTTTCTACATGCAAGCCAGGCTTTTGTTGGCTGCAGAATGTTGGACTACTGTTCATGCCCTGATAGCATCTAGCTCTGTACAGAGATGCCCTTGAAGAGTGTCTGGAAACGAAACTTGATACAGAATGCTACAGCAGAATGTTGGCTGGAGTCGGTCATAGGGACCATAGCAGTCCAGTCTTGTTCCATCTACAGTGGCTTCCAAATTTCCAAATTCAGTACTTGGCAGCTTCACTAGTCTACTAACTACCTGTTTTTTCATTTTTCAGCCTCTCGCCCAGAAAAAAGAGATGTGTGTTTATTTTTAGCAATTCATATGGAAAATTCTCCATCATGTGAAACGCCACAAGGTACTGTCGGACCAGGATCACATACATTTAAAGTGAGTCATGGGTATTCAACATTTATAGTGGGACACAGTAAACACAAACCATTAGTATTCAGTAGAATAGGGGACTCAGCCTCTCAGGTTTTCTTCTGTCTCCAGTAAGCTGACAGGGCACTTAGAAGCACATGCTTTAAAAGGAATGCTTTTCTTTTCTTTCCCTAGTTGGATGAGTGAAATAAGGCAGGAGAGGGGTTTTATTCTCAGTATTTCTTATTGTGTTAGTGCTAACTTAGAGAAAGCAAAAAAGAGAAGTAAATGAAATCTTGTTAGCAGATGGATTAACATCCATCTGAGAGATAACACTTTGCCTTTGTTTCAGGGCAAAACATAGCATCTACAAGCAACTCTTATTTTCTTCACTTATACTCCCTTTCTCCCTAGTGATGTTCCAGAGTACCCTACATTATTATTCTTTCCTTCATTTTCTCTCTGGCCTAGGCAGTTTCCCTTACTAACTTCAAACAGTGGTTTAACAGCATTGCATTTTTAGCAGCTTTAAGCAATACGTTGGCAGCCATCATGTGCACAACTCAATTTTGCCATCTTCAGTGGTAGACACCATACCTTCTTGCCACTGCCATTGGGGGCAATGAGGCTGAATATTAATCCATTTCAGAAGTGCTGCTGAGACTATAGCTGAGAAGGAAACCTTGGCCATGATCACAGCCCAGGGCCAATCTCTCTCGGCCTCTGGCTAGACACTGTAACAAGCCTGGGGTGAAAACCAAACAAAAGTAAAAAACAATACACAAAGTTATAAAACTCCATAACTCTTGCAGAGATGGCAGGGTGTGGAGAAAGAAGTCAGTTCCCTAGGGGCTCTCCAGATAGCTTTCCAGAGGGCTAGCTGTGTTAAGCTGTCGCAGCAAAAAGGAACAGGAGTCAAGTGACACCTTAAAGTCTAACAGAATTGTATTTCAGCATAAGCTTTTGTGGACTAGAGCCCACTTCTTCAGATGCTATATAAGATGTTACATTGCACCAGGAATAGTGTGCAAGAAGTAACACGACTGCTCAATCTTACTCTTTGCTGTTTGATTCAGAAAGAGACAGCTCTGAATCACACCTACAAGATTGTCTGGAAAAATAAACCGGAGTTTAGTGGCATCTTAAATATTTTAAATAAATATTACATGAGCTTGGGATATTTGCAACCATTATTCCAGCAATAATGGAGAGAATGTTAGAGAGATTCAGCTTACTATTTCTGTCTTCGGACCATTCTGCATCTAGCATTCACTCTGCTGTTTTACCAAAACCCAAGTTGGAACAGAAATTCCCCATTACATTGCATGCCACTTTCACTTTCTTTGATTTTCGGATTTTATGGTAGCCTCCACAATGCATGCCGGTTTCACTTTCTTTGATCTCTCGGTTTTATGGTACTGCCTGCATAGATTTATAGCCGTTTTATGGCCGTTCAGGGGTGACTCTGCAGTCAGTACAGCATTGGCCCGGGGTATCTGAATGTGGCTTGGTTTTGAGCCACATCTTTTTCCGTTCCAGTGTGGGTTTGGTAAAACAATGGAGTGAATTCTAGATGCACAATGGGCCTCCGTCACCTAAATCAATGTTTTTCCCTTCTCCCACCCTATATCCAACCTGGGTGTAGGGGAACCTTGGAAATCTCACTCTGGAGATTATACTTGGATCACTGTGTTGTCTGTTAGGATCTGTGGATATGTGCATGACTTTTTGTAGCTTTCCTTGATCTGCCCTTGAAAAGAATCATTTACAAGAATTGTACATTTCATTCATTAAAATTTTACCTGTTTTGAAGTAAGCGTTTCCTATAGGCATGTCCCAAACCTGTGTTCATAACTCATTTACTCTTAAAAATTGTTTTTATTTATTTCATTTTAAAATAAATACATTCAATAGAATATTGTGTGTCCCTGTCTACTTTGCAGATGTCAGTAGCTATTTGGAAATTGCTATAGTGCGGCCATGGGTCAGTGGCAAAACACATACTCTTCAAACAAATATCTAAATCCAGTTCCTCACATTTCACTTAAAGCATCTGGGGTTTCAGGGCTGGGAAAAAATCTTTCTCTTCTTGAGGCCTTAGGGTAGAGAAACTCATTTGTTACAAGGGCCAGATCTGACATAAATGTTACTTTGTGGGGCCAGGTCATGTGTGCCATAAAATGTAATGCCAGGTACTAGAGAAATAAACTTTATAAAGAACACAGGCAAACCCAATTAACAATATTTTTTACTGAAAATACAAATGTGCTTAAAAGATTAACACTCTTAGGCTGATTTCGCACCAGAGCTGCCTCGCTGTTGTGCCGCCGTTTGCCCCAGTTCTATTGGTCAATTTCACACCTGAAGCTGCGGGGCTGATTTTGACCTGTGGCTTCGCCCGATTTCCTCCACAGTTTCGTGATCCTGTTTTTTGAGGGTCAACGAAACTGTGGAGGAAATCGGACGAAGTCGCAGGTCAAAATCAGCCGCGCGGCTTCGGGTGTGAAATTGACCAATAGAACCGGGGCAAATGGCGGCGCAACAGCGAGGCAGCTCTAGTGCGAAATCAGGCTTACAGTATTTCCTTAAAGTATCTTCCTGACGCCCACCCTCCCACTTCCACCGCCCATTACGTACTAGCACTGGGACAGTATACAGGGACACATTGCACAGCCTCTGTCATCTGGCAATAAAGGTAATGACCAGTTGCTCGTGGGCCAGATAAGAACCCTGGATGGGCCAGTTCCGGCCCACGGGCCATATGTTTGACACCCTGTCTTACAGGATAGATGCAGATGATGACAGCATCCATATGTTCCCAAGGATACTCTTCCTTATTTCAAACTGTAGTGGTGAAAGTTATATCCAGCTCAAACGGCAAAACAGATCTGGCCTTTGTATTTAATAATTAGAAAGTTTACAGATACTTTGATTAATAATTTATTTTAAAGAATCTTTGTGGGGGGCAGTTTTGTAAAACAGGCATTGTCATCTGTGAAGGAGACAAATTTCAAAGGATTGTTGCAATGGATTGCTCATCCCAAAGTCTGCATGCTGTGCAAAGAGTATTGTTAAAACTGCCTAATGTACTACGAGGATGTAATGTTTACTTGTCACGGAAGCCTTGCCTAGATTGTGTGAAGTTTCTAGTTCAAGGTAAGCACAGAAGTTAACTCAGCCTGTCTGCGGGGAGGGCGGGATATAAATATGATAAATAAATAAATAAATACTCCCAAAAATCTTCTGAGAAAAGTGAAAACCTCATGTAATGGTACGGTACTAAGACCACAGGGCTATCCTCACTGGTACTCTTATCTTCCTGCATAATTTGATTTTATTATTTGGTATAACCTCCTGCAAATTTTTATACAGGTGTGTTATGTTCAATATGACAGCCATTCACTCTTCCCTCCCTCAGAGGTATATTTTTCCTCCAAAATTTTGCTCCCTTCTGTTACTGAGCCTCCCCAAATAACATGGTTTTCTTTGTTGTCTTTAAAACACTGAGTGTCCCACCCAGTCACAGGGATATTATTTGGCTTTTAGCCCAGCCCTGGAACCTGAGAGAAGAATCAGGAGCCCTCTTGGGATGAACCCCCTTCAAACAGTACCTGAGCATCAGAGGTCATTTCGGGGGGGATCGCGGGGGATCGCAGTTCCCCCGGGTGAGGTACGGGGGGCGGGGCACATGACGAAGCCCCGCCCCCTGCTTCTGGCCGCTCCGCTTCTGGCCCTCATTCAGCCAGGAGGAGGCAGGAGAAGAGGGAGGGTAAGTTGCTTCCTCCCTGCCTGCCTGGGGACAGGGAGGGCCTTCGCGGGGCTTCCTTGCACTCCCGCCGGCCTTGCAGGTCCACCGGCGGGCCCCTCATGGGGCTCGGCAGTGGAGCTGCAAGGCCGGCGTCGGCGGCCGGGACCGTTGGGGGCGGGGTGTGTGGCCTTATGACACACTTCCGGTGATGTCAGGGGGTGTGGCATATGCTAATTAGTTATGCTAATGAGTTCCCCTAGCTCTTTTTCTATGAAATGACCCCTGCTGAGCATGAATTTTAATGTGCCCCCAACATGGTTTGAGATTTGTTCTTTTTGTTGGGGATAATGTTTATTATAAAAGCTATGGAAAAAACTTCAAAGCTCTGCTAAGCCAAACTTTCTAATCAGAAATTTGTTGGGACGCAGTAAAATTCCAGGTTTTTTTTAAAAGGTTTTCCTCTTTCTACTATTTCTTGCGTTGGCTATTCTCTTTTTTCTTAGATAGGCAAACATATCAACTATATCTGTTTGAAGCTACACTCTGTTTTGCGCCTATAGGAGGATAAAAGATTATTAGCCAAGGAGCACTAAACAGTGGGATTTTATCTTGTCCAGAATTTTTATTTATTGATTTTTTATTTACTCCCACTGAATATAAAGAATATAAAGATAATGGGAGTTCTTATATTCAGATAAATAAGGACACAATACAAAGTGAACAAATGTGGTCATTACACATCCATTGTACAGGCAGAAAAGAATTAATGATTAGAAATGGTGCAGATGCTCAGAATTCTTTTCTTAGAAAAAAAGGTCTAAGCACAGTTTTGGGTGTAGTTCTTTCTTAGCTAAAATCCTGGCATATTTCAAAGCAATTATCATGTTTCATGTGCAGTAACATATTTTGAATCGTAGTGAAAGTAAATGCTTTTGTTGGTACATTAGTTTATTGTAAAATTCATAAGATTTTATTCCATGGTTTCTAATTTATTATTTTATAACAGGTACAATTTTATAATTATTAACTTAGTTTTTCAATTATTTCTACTGTTCTTTGTACAGCACAAGTGTGTTCCATATTATTTTGGCCTAATTCAGAAATAGAAATAAGTGAATTAAATCAGAAGGAACTTTTGACATTTAAACAACAAGGTGAATTTATTAACAACATTTTAAAGGAAAGCTGTACTTATCATGCCATGTTCGTGCCACTGGTAGACCCAGAAGTAGAGAAGACTAGAGACGCAAAAATTTCTTCTATATTTGACTGTGCTAAATTAAACTCTGAAATATTTGAAGTATTCGCTGTGTCATTCTTGGAAAAAGAGCATCAAAAGGCATATAAGGAAGAAATTGAAAAAACAAAGAAATATTTTCAGATGCTGACAGCTAATAATGCCAGAAAGTTATGGGAATACAACTTTGTTGAGAAAAAGAAATGTCAGGAAGAGGACTATATTCAGCATGCTTTGCAGCTCTGCAATTTACTAGCTGCCAGAAGTGGTAAGTGAAGGAAAAAAATCTGTCTGTCTCTGTCCATCCATCTGTCTATCTTCTATTTAATCTTGATTAGACTAATGTTATGATCAGTGTCCCATCTCCAGGGTACAGCCAATCGGACTGAATAGTCCCTTTCTGTTACTATGCCATTTGGTACAATGGAATATCATGCACACAGTGTAGGAGTTCTTCACTCTGCATTTGTGGATTATCCTAATGGCCATTACGTTCTGTAGATACTGTGCAGCCAAATTTGAGCCAGGAAATGTAAACAATAAATGATGGGTTTCCTGAGCAACAGATCACAATGAATTGGTTGTTAATTACCAGCTATTACTTGTGCTGTTGCAGTTGTGACCTTTTATGGGTTTTTACAATTGTTTTATTTCTATTGTTTTTATTTTATTTTTAATAATACTTTTATTTATAGTGTAAGCTGTCATGAGTTTCGCAAGGGAAAAAGGTGGCTAATAAACGTTTTACATAAGTAAATAAATTCGTGTTGGTCAGAAGCGGCAGAACAAAGTTTGAGTTGCAGCCAGATCGCCCTCACATCCAGTCTGAGCCAAGTGGCACATTTGAGACCAACAAAGTTTTATTCAAAGTGAAAGCTTTCCTGTGCAAAACACACTTCTTCAGGCAGAACATAAATAAATCTCTAGACCCGACCGAATTGGCTAACTATCGGCTGGTGTCTAACTTGCCCTATTTGGGCAAGCTTATTGAGAGGGCGGTGGCATTACAGCTTCAGAGTTTTCTGGAGGATGCTTCCATCCTCGATCCCTACCAGTCCGGCTTTCGCCCTGGTCATGGGACGGAGACTGTGCTGGTCGCCTTGACTGACGATCTCCGCAGGCATCTGGATCGGGGTGGTGTGGCGGCTCTGGTGCTGTTAGATCTTTCGGCCGCGTTTGATACGGTCGACCACCAGTTGCTGACCCACCGCCTCATCGACGTGGGGGTCCAGGGGCTAGCCTTGCAATGGTTTGCCTCTTTTCTCCAAGGTCGGGGACAAAGGGTGGCGATAGGGGATCAGCGGTCCCAGAGGCACCC
>NW_015160236.1:569104-578283 GCF_001447785.1 Gekko japonicus
CCCTCTTGCTGAAGTTTGCTGTATATTGTAATTTATGGTTTTAAACTACCCTGTTTCCCCAAAAATAAGACCTACCCCAAAAATAAGCCCTAGCAGGATTTCTATGCATTTGTGGTATAAGCCCTAGTGTTTCTTCTTGAGAAAAAATAAATATAAGACAGTGTCTTATTTTCGGGGAAACACGGTATATGTGATTGTTTTAATTATATGTTTTTGTTTTAAACTATATGATATTGTTTTACTTGGCACTTGGTGCCCGTTAGCCGCCCTGAGCCTTCGGGATAGGGCGGGATATAAATGCGAAAATAAATAAATAAATAAATAAATAAATATAAATAAATAGTGTGATCCATAGGATCAGCATGCCCATCAGAAATTACGAACCTCTTTACATGCTTAATCCTCCTGAATCTTTTCATGTAAGCATGTTTACATACGCATGACTGTGTCCTTGTCAGTAATAGGGTATAGGATAAGAGGTCTTGGCTAGAAAGACAGTTAGCATTTCTCTACTGTTTGGATATCTGGGAATTTCATGGACCCTTAATAACATACCTAATCCAGCATTTACAGCATTAATTGGCATAGATTGTTAGCTTTTATTTTAAAAAAACCAAATCTCCAGACTAGGGATGGGCACGAACCAGGAAAATGTGCTTCAGTTTGTGGTTTGTAGTGCACCCACGGACTGTCATGGGCAAAATCTCCCCATTCATATGAACTGAATCAGTTTGGGAAGTTCGTGACATGATAGAATGTCCCCCAGTGTGCTAGAGACACCAAATTTACCACGCATCTCCAGCTGACTCTCCTCTATCTGCCCTCCAAGTTTGGTGAGGATTGGGTTTACAGGGTCCAAGTTACACCCCCACCAAGGTGCCCCCTGGAAAGTGCTTTCTGGGGAAATGAAGGCCGAGTTCAGACTGGTAGTTTGAAGTGGGAGGGAGTCGTGGCAAAAAAGACCCAGAACAAACTGTTCCGGGTTTTCCCGTTCACACTGCAGCCACTGATGCTGGAGCATACCGGGAGGAGGCGCAAGGGAGTGTTTACACTGTTTGCCCGCCCTCGCTGTAAGTCATGGCTTTCTTTTTGGTAATCTGGAGATAAGTGCTCATAAGCGCATAAGCTAGGGCTGCCAAATGCAGCCGGGGGGCGGGGATTCCCCCGCTTCGGCGCCCCGATTTCCGGCGCGCCGGAATCGGGGCCTGGGGGAAACCCCACCCCCGCGTGCGCGTCACCCGGAAGTGACGTCGCATGCTGGGGGCGGGGCCACGCCATTTGAGGGGAAAACAAAGAATTTTCCCCTCAAATGGCAGCCATTTGAGGGGAAAACTCTTTGTTTTCCCCTCAAATGGTGTGGCCCCGCCCAGCGTGTGATGTCACTTCCGGTGACGCTCCGGTGGCGCGCGCGCACGCACACAAGGACGACTCCCAGACGGGAAGGAGCCTCCCCCGCCGGTGAGTCAAATCCATTTGGCAACCCTAGCATAAGCACACAAGAAAAATGCGGCTTTCGGTGTTCACACTTTGTTGATGCGGGATGGACACGGAATAATCGCGCTTTCCAGGGTTTGATACCACTTTCAGCTGGTATCCTTTAAACTCGGGAGGGAAGCGTTACGAGACGGGTCGAGTACGGCTGGGGGATGCCAGACAGATGTGCCTGTCTGAACGGCCCCTTTAATCTGGTTGTGAAACATTTCTGGCTTGTGCCTATATCGGGGCAAACTGCCAGTCTGAACTCGGCCAAAATGCAAGTTGAGGAGGTTCTGGAATGTATCAAACAGCCCCCTGGCATGCTCGAGACGCTAAACTCGCATCACATCTCCAACTGACTCTCCTCTACCTGCCCTCCAAGTTTGGTGAGGTTTGGATTTATGGGTCCAAGTTAGGTCGCCCAAAGAACGTGCCCTCATACTCCATTGTTTCCAATGGGGAGGGGGAAGCAGCAAAAAAAGCAATGGCAGAAGCCAGCAGGACAGAAACAGAATCAAAGTCCTCAAGAATCTCTCCAGTAGAAACTAAAGGCGGAGGGCATTTTTGCCAATCCAGCTGCACCAGGGCAATGTGTCCTGAGACCACCCTGTGATCCAAACCAGAGTGCAATGACATATGTAGATGTGGTAGTGCCAAGCCCTGAGACATATGTAGATGTGGTAGCTCGAAGCCCTGAGAAGTAAGTAGATGTGGTGGCTCAAAAGGCCTGAAAAGTAGTTAGACCTGGTGGCTCAAAGCGCTGAGTCTACCCCTGACACCAAACCCCCCAAATATGCAATGACATATGTAGATGTGGTGGCTGGAAGCCCTGAGAAGGAAGTAGATGTGGTGGATCAAAGCCCTGAGACAAGAGTAGACATGGTGAGTCAAAGCACTGACAAGGAGGTAGATGTGGTGGCTTGAAGCCCTGAGAAGGAAGTAGACATGATGGCTCAGACCCCTGAGAAGGAAGCAGACGTGATGGCTTGAAGCCCCGAGAAAGAAGTAGATGTGGTAGGTCAAAGCCCTGAGAAGGAGGAAGACCTGTTGGGTCAAAGTCCTGAGATGGAAGCAGACAGGGTGGGTCAAAGCCCTGCGATGGAAGTAGACATGGTGAGTCAAAGCCCTGACAAGAAAGCCCTGAGTCTACCCCTGATACCCAAACACAAACTAGTGTGTAATGATGCATGTTGATGTGGTGGCTGTAAGCCCTGAGAAGGAAGTGAATGTGGTGGACAGCTTGAAAGCCCTGAGGTGGAAGTAGACATGATGGGTCAAAGCCCTGAGATGGAAGTAGATGTGGTGGGTTAAAGCCCTGAGTCCACCCAAGCCACCCAAACCCCAAAGCATGACCACTCCCACCTAGGGCTGGAACATGCACCCAGTATACAATGGACAGATGGAAAGGCAGGCACCCACAGACTTTTGAAGGGGCTCCTCAAATTACCCGCATGACAGCAGGGAGATTGTAATAAATGTGGGCACTCAGCTGAGGCACTCACTAGCTAGGGCAGAAATGAACAGGTGCAGAGCACACCCACCGACGGGGGTGTATTATTCGACTCTGCACCTGGGCCTGGAGGACACCCATCTGCTCACAGTCACATGCAGCCAGTATCGAGAGAACAGATGGAAAAGCGGGCAACAACAGACTTTCAATAGGGCCCCCCTGAAGTATCCCCTCAGCAGCTGGGAGGGTGTAATGAATGTGGGTACCTAGCCAAGGCACCTGCTAGCAAGGGTGGAAACAGCTAGGGTGCAAAGCACACCCACCGATGGAGGTGTATTATTCGACTCTGCACCTGAGTCTGGAGCATGCCCATCCACCGTGGCAAATACTTCTACTCCACGGATAAATGAAAACATATGTGAACCTGGCAGAACCACCCCTCAAGTCTAAAAAGGCAGACCAGGTAATCCTTGAATTTTGACAGGGGCTCCCCAAAGTACCCCCATGGTCGCTGAGAGGGTATAATGGATGTGGATACTCAGCCAAGGCTGAGTAGTTAGGTAGTGTGGAAACAAATAGGTGCAGAGCACGCCAACCTCACTGGGTGTTTTATTCAATTCTGCATCTGGATGCACCCATCCACTTACAGCCCCCCACTACAGCCAAAGCATGCAGCCAGTGCCCAAAGAACAGATGGAAAGTGGGCGCCCCCAGACTTCCAACGGGCGCTCCCAAATTAACTCTACAGCAGCAAGAAAAGTGTAAGAGTACTCAGCTGAGGCACCCACTAACTAGAGTGGAAACAGACAGAGCACACCCACCAATGGGGATACATTATTTGACTCTGCAGCTCAGTTTGGAGCACACCAATCTGCTCACAGCCCCCCCCCGGCAAAAACATGAACAATTCTACTCCATGGATAAATGGAAAGACACCAGAAAGTCAGTGTGGAGGCCAGAGCCCTATCCAGCCCTCAAATCAGAGAGGTGATTTGCCCCAGGCTGGCCTTGTGGGTGCACAGCATGCCACTGGTGTCCTACAAGGGATAGGGCTTCAGGACATGCAGCAGTTGGAACAGGGTTAGCCAGTTGTTGGAGCTGATGCTGAAGCTCCTCTTCTCTGTGCAGGATGGTAATGGAGGAGATTATATCCTGCTCTTCTGCTCCACCAAACCAGGGGTCGTTTCGTAGAAAAAGAGCTAGGGGAACTCATTATCATAACTCATTAGCATATGCCACACCCCCTGACATCATAAGGCCCGGCGGTGGACCTGCAAGGCTGGCGGGAGTGTGAGGAAGCCCCGCCAAGGCCCTCCCTGGCCCCAGGCAGGCAAGGGTGGGGAGAGGCGGGGAGGAAGCAACTTACCCTCCCTCTTCTCCTGCCTCCTCCTGGCTGAATGAGGGCCGGAAGCGGGGTGGCCAGAAGCAGGGGGCGGGGCTTCATCGTGTGCCCCGCCCCCTCGCACCTCACCCGGGGGAACTGCGATCCCCCGCGATCCCCCCCGAAATGACCTCTGCACCAAACACACAATCATGGCGTAGGTAGAGTTCCAGTGGGTGGGCGTGTCTTGGATGAGCTTCGGACTCATTCCCCCCCCCCCGCCTTTTACGCAGATTCTCACACTTGGACATGATGCTGACCAGTAACAGCGGCAAGCTAAATTAAATATCAAAAATACTGTGGCTTGTTTTATAGACAGTTGTTTGTGTGGGTTTGTCAATGGATACCCACATGTGATGCTAAATCATGTTAAATTAGTCACAGGCCATTTACCACAAAAACTCCATTTCAGTAGTTTCAGTCTGACTCCTATGAAAGAGTAACTGTTCGTGTTTGTGGATGTGGGAGAAACACGTCACTGGGAGTCATGATTTTAGAGAAAGTGATTTGTCTGTGTTTTAGCTACCTTCTGAGGTTACAAAACTGTTACATTAGTGACTTTTAAAAAGTATTAAAATGAAAGAGTTTAAACCATATGTGGCATAGTGCATTATTATTTTGGTAGGAGAGATTAGTCCACTTCACTTAAAAATGGTTTTATCAGCTAAAATAAAACATTATTTGGTAAAGATGTTTACAAATATGCATATTGTGCAGTGCATATTGCCACTGCACTCATCACTATAAGCACAAATATATGCTTCTATATATGTTTTGTATATATGCTTCAACACAATTTAAAATTGTAAATTTGGCCATCTTAAAAAAAATAACGAATTCCAAACTGGGAGCAGTTTGAGGTCTACATTTTTGCCATCTATATAAAGGATTAATATTCTCCAAAACTTTTTTCTAGATGTTCCTAACCAAGTGGGCACTGTGATCTACAAAGAAAAGAATATTGTAAGTAAAAACATAAAATGCTACGGTGTTCCCTCTAAACTGAGTTAGTGTGAGTTAGCTCACAGTTTTTTTAGCCTCCGGCTCACACATTTTCGTCTTAGCTCTGGAAGGATGGCTCCAAAGCAAACTGATTTATGCAGTAGCCAAATCATTCACTCACAGCTTTAATGCCAGTGGCTCACAAACTTGAATTTTTGCTCACAAGACTCCACAGCTTAGAGGGAGCACTGAAATGCTAAAATGGCAGTGTCATTCTCTTTTGTCATTCTAAACTGTGCAAAGCTATATAATTCATGCCAGCAATACATCCACCTCCATGAGGACTTACAGTCGAAGGGAGAACCCTTCCCTCCAACCCTCCTGGTGTGCAGATTCCTCCCTGCTCTCTTGGAGCATAATGCCCCCCCCCTCATCTGATCCATACTTCTTTCTCCCCATATCTGTGTGTGGGTTTTATGTAAGTGCAGAAATTGCCAGTTACATGGTGTGTGTGTGTGTGTGTGTGGGTTAGCTCTCTAATTTCTTTTAAACACTTTCACCCCTCTGCAACCCAGAGGATTTCCCCCCAATTTCTCAGAAGCACATACTACATTCCCTCACAGATTTTTGATGTGTGTCGTTGAGCAATGTTGGGAATTGGATATGTGATTTGGGGTCTGGTCACACGGACCACTTACCGCGCTAGTTTTCCCGCGATTTTTATATCCGCGACATTTTATATCGCTTGGAGGTGGTCAGACGGTCCCTCTGTCTTCCGCTTCCCTCGCGCAAAGTACTGTTCATACAGGCGGGTGTTTTTTTAAAAAAAAATATATATCTGGGCATGCGCTTGTCTTCCCATGCGCTCGGGCGTACATACAAACTAATAAAAAGACCTTCGCCATCCTATCTCCCATCCGCGGCCGCAAACACACCCCCCCCAACCCAAGCACAGGAGCCGGGAGTGCCACCGACGAGTCGCCTAACTTTTCACTCCCCTTTGGGCGGAGAGGCAGTGCCCGGGCTTCGTCCCCTGCCCGGTGGCGGCGGCTTCCCTTCCCAGCCCGCCTCCTTCCTCCTTCTCCCTCTGGCCGGCGCACACACCCGGGAGCAGCTTCAAACTCACTCGCTCCTTCCTGAACAAAGTTCCCAGCTCTGCCTGTGCTCGGCAGGTTTTTTTGCTCGTTTGACAGCTGGAAAAGACCAAAATAAAAGCTAGCGCCTGTTTGCACAAGCGCATAACTAAAACCGGAAACAAAAAAACCCCCCCTTTTAGCATGGTCACGGTGGATTGCTGTCCAGATACCAAAACCGCAGATACAAAGCGTGAGATGTCGGAAAACACCTGCTCCAACGGGTGTCAAAAAACCGCGGGTGAAAGAGCCGAAACCGCGGGAATCTGCCGGCTTCAGAGCGGGAAGCGGGTTTGCCTATATAGACAGGAACCTTTACTGCAGGAGAGATCAGCTGCGAGTCCCGCACTAAACGTCCGTGTGACCAGGCCCTTGGTATGGTAATTTTAATTTTTTTGTTGCATAGCATGTATTCTTCTGACATCCGCCTAGGATCTGCAGCTTTCATTTAAAAGTTTGTCACCATACCGCCAGCTTCTCCTCCATGGGTTTGAATTTGTACCTCAGTAGTTGATGTGGGAATCAGAGATTAAAACTATGGCTAAGATAGCTGATGTTTTGTTTTCAGTTTTAGTAATTAATTCTGGTGGGTAGATGTGTTGGTCTGAGTTTGAGTCCAGTGGCACCTTTAAGGACAATTCTGCATCTAGCATTCACTCCACATTTTCTCAACTGGGAGGAAAAAGTGCAGTTCAAAACCACATTCAAATACCTCTGGGCAACCTGTACTGACTGCAAAGTCACCCCTGAACGGCCATAAATCTGTGCAGAAGGTACAATAAAATCTGATGATCAAAGAAAGTGAAAGTGGCATGGAGTGTGAAAGCTATCATAAAACCTGATGATCAAAGGAAGTGAAAGCAGCAGGCAATGCAGAGGGGAATTTCTGTTCCAATGTGAGTTTCATAAAGCAACAAAGGGAAAAGCCAATGCAGAATCAGCCTAAGACCAACACGGTTTTATATTGGGGCTGCATTCACACACACACTAAATAATCCACCTTCAATGCCCTTCCCAACTGGATTTTACTGTGTGAACTGGCAAAATCCAATTTGAAAGTGGATTGACAGTGGATTATTTAGTGTGTGTGATTACAGCCTGGGTTTAGGCTTCCGTGTGGTATCTGAAGAACTGTGTGTGCACATGTACATTTATACCCGGAATAAAACTTTGTTGGTCTTAAAGGTGCCACTGGACTTAAACTTTGTTCAGTGATTAAATCTATTTCTCAGTAATTAATTTGCATAAATCACTGCGAAATGATACTGGTATAGAGCAGTGGTGACTGAACTGTGGCTTGGGAGCCGCATGCAGCTCTTTCACGCATATTGTGCGGCTCCCGGCAGGGTGGCTGGGAAAGCTAAATATCATTAGCAAACAAATTATCATTGGACAAATAAATATCATTATCAGTATCTGCTTTTACTGGTTTTGTTATTATTTTCGACAGTCTCATTTAATGTTAATAAAAAGCAAATTTGCATATTTCCCAGTAAAAACGTGTAATATTTGTTCATGTCTTGCGGCTCTCAAACATCTGACGTTTATTCTTGTTGGATCCCCAAGCATCGAGAATAAATCCACGTTTCAAAGAAAGTAAAGTTTATTTCAAAGCATTGGAAAGATACTCAAACACGTTCCTTGTTAGAACTGGGTACAAGCAGTTAGGGCAGACATGATAAAGGGATTCAAGTTAGATACACAACCAATGGATAACGTTCCCGCTGGCGGGCAGGAGAAAACGGTTGCTTGCTCAGGTCCTGGGAACCAGGCGAACAGTAGACATAACACAGGTGCAGTTCTCAGGCTTGATAAGTAAGAAGCTAGCAGCGAAGCATACTCTCCCCCTCACATCCTCCAGTTGTTTTACTTTGGCATTGCAGCAGGGAAAACACATAGGCCAGCTGGCAGGGACAGGGATCACATATGTACAACCAGAAGTTACACAGAACACCATGGCAGCTTGCTGACAACATGTTATGTGATTGGCTTAATGGCTTTGCCACGAAGCTGTAGATCCATGATTTCTGTGGTTCAAACTGAGCCCATGGACATGATATGTGATTTGATGGTGATGTTTGGGTGACCCAACTGGAAAAACCCTGAGGATCCATGAGGATCTGTGCTCCAGAACCACGTTTTTGCAGGATGGTGTTGCCAGGAAGCTGTGGATCTGTGATTTTTGCGGTTCAAGCAGTTGGCACAGACATGTTATGTGATTATATGGTGGGTTTGGAGTGACCCAGTTCAAAACCCCCAAAGATCCGTGAGGATCCGTGCTTCAGAACCATGTTTTTGCAGAATGGTGTTGCCACGAAGCTGTGGATCCATGATTTCTGTGGTTTAAGCTGTGCTTGTGGACATTATATGTGATTTGATGATGATTTCATGGGGACCAAATGCAAAAACACTGGGGATCCATGAGAACCTGTGCTTCGGAACCATGGTTTTGCAGCATGGTGTTGCCACGAATCTGTGGATTCATGATTTTTATGGTTCAAGCTGTTGCCATGGACATGATATGCGATTTCATGGTGTTTTTGGAGTGACTCAACACAGGAACACTGAGGATCCATGAGGATCCGTGCTTTGGAACCAAGTTTTTGCAGCATGGTGTTGCCACGAAGCCGTGGATCCATGAATTCTCTGGTGGAGGTAGTGGCCATGGACATGATATGTGATTTGAAGGTGATGTTGGGGTGACGCAACTGAAAAACCCTGTGGATCCATGCTCCAGAACCATGTTTTTGCAGAATGGTGTTGCCACGAAGTTTTGGATCCGTGATTTTTGTGATTC
>NW_015160236.1:581819-595048 GCF_001447785.1 Gekko japonicus
GGCATTGTATCTGTCTGAGGTCCACCTCTTCCTCCTCCTCCTCAGACCCCACCCTCAGCAGGCTTCATCCCTAAAATATCCTGGAAGTTTCCAACCTTAATCTGCCTGTCTGTCTTAAGTTTTACACACACACATACACAGCCTCTGCCTAGGGAAAGGGCAGCTGACATCATTCTCCTCTCCCCTATGAGGTATCCGGACCGCGGTCATTGTGCAGCCCAACATACCATGTGGCGGCGTCTCCTTTCAATCTTGCTGAGATGACATCGATTAGCGCTCCCTCATCACGGAATAAGTGCCGGCTCTCCGCAACGAACTTTTGAACTCGCACCGTGAAATAAGCGAGGTCATCCGGGTTGCCGTCAAACGTAGCTTCCAGGAGATCTTTAGGTCGAGGTCGCGGAGCTCTCATCGCAGGGCCCAGCGGTGCCTGACCCCCCATGAGAGGAGGGCCCGGGACCGCTGGTGGGCCCCGCAGTGGCACCATCGGTGGCGGTAGACCAGGTCCCGGAGGCCCTTGCGGACCCCCCGGCGGTGGCGGCGGTGCAGGCACTCCCGGAACAGGTGGGGCTTGTGGAGGTGGTAGTACCGGCGGCGGAGCATGCAGAGGTGGCGCGGGTGGTCCCTGTGCAGGTGGAACTTGCGGTTGCGGGGCATAATCTGCTAGGAAATTAGTCATTCGAATGTCCATCATCCCCGGCAACGCTTCCATCACATCGTGGACCGTTCGCATCAGGTCTCTCACCGATTGTTCCAGCTCCTCCAGCCGTTCCCTTGTCGACTCCTCCGGGATCGGCTCCCGAGGTTGGTATTCAGGAGGCGGCCCATAGTCTCCCTCCGTCTGGAAGTCCGCAGCTCCCTCTGAGGATCTTGCACGGGCTCCCTCCCCCACCGGCTCAAACATCCAGTCTTCCACGTCTCTCCGATAACTCCCAGTCTCCCCCGAACTCCCGGCGTCGGGAAACATTCCTTTGTCAAAAAGGCTTTCTCGAAGTCCACTGCCTCGACGGGAGTACACCTCCCGGGTGCCTTGGGTGTTGTACAAAGGCCAATCATCCTGTGCTGGTGTCTTCCGCGCACCCCAATTCGAAGGGGTTGGAGGCGGCCAAGACAGGTAGGCAGGTAGTCGGGGAATCGCTCCCCCCACAGCACCTTCCCCTGGTGCGGTAGTTGTAACAATCAAAGGTGCGGAGGTAGTTGGGACCGATCCCGTGTCCCCCTCCGTGGTAGGTAGGTTTCCCTCAGACCCGCTCATGGTCTCGCCAGAATCGGGACGATAAGAGAAAAGGAGTTCTAACAATATGTTGGATCCCCAAGCATCGAGAATAAATCCACGTTTCAAAGAAAGTAAAGTTTATTTCAAAGCATTGGAAAGATACTCAAACACGTTCCTTGTTAGAACTGGGTACAAGCAGTTAGGGCAGACATGATAAAGGGATTCAAGTTAGATACACAACCAATGGATAACGTTCCCGCTGGCGGGCAGGAGAAAACGGTTGCTTGCTCAGGTCCTGGGAACCAGGCGAACAGTAGACATAACACAGGTGCAGTTCTCAGGCTTGATAAGTAAGAAGCTAGCAGCGAAGCATACTCTCCCCCTCACATCCTCCAGTTGTTTTACTTTGGCATTGCAGCAGGGAAAACACATAGGCCAGCTGGCAGGGACAGGGATCACATATGTACAACCAGAAGTTACACAGAACACCATGGCAGCTTGCTGACAATTCTATGCGGCTCTTACCTTAAGCAAGTTTGGCCACCCCTGGTATAGTGTTTTAAAGAAAATGGCCTGAAGGGCCTTCATTGTTTGTTAATTTGAAGGCATTTACATTAACCTTTCCTATAAACTTGCGGTTATTGATATAGGTTGCCGTTGGCTACAATGGATTTCCAAGGGGCACGATGAACAATTTTTTTGTAAGCGAACATAAGGACAGAATCGTCTGTGCTGAAGCTAATGCACTCATCTTTAGGTAGGAAGTTGTAAAATACTTTAAGGCAAAGCCACTTCTGTGATTCCTTTAATTAAGTAATAAACTGTTCTAGCTGTTATTTTTCTCTGCAACATTCAGAGGGTTTTTATAAACAGAAAAACATCATAAAATAATGTATCTTAAGTACTTTGCTGCTGTAGGGTTATATAGTTGGATTTTCTTTCTTTCTTTCTTTTTTATTCTGGCTGGATTCTCTGTGCAGCACCAACTAAGGCCAGAGACCCAGGGTAATGACGCTAAAGTGACATTCATCTGTAAAGACATTTCAGCCTTGAAGAAGAAAATGCTTCCCTAGTGGCAGCGTCTTAGCATTGCTATCTCAATGCTTTGCAGACTCCCTTCTGAAGTAATAAATTATTCTAGATCTATTTTGAGGGTTCCAAAACATATTGCTCTGGAAAATTTTAGCCAGATTTTTGTGAAGGAAAAGTATATAAATTTAATGTGTATGTGTGTGTGTGTGTGTGTGTGTGTAAAAGGAAACAAACAAACAAACAAGAAAATAATGTCATTCCGTTCCTGGATGTATAACGTAACTAAAGTCATACCTTAGGGCCTCAGTCATTTCTCGGGAGTTCTCATTACATTATAGAACAGTGTCAGTGTGCTGTAGGAAACAGTATACTTTAGAAAAGGACAGTTCCTTCTTTTCCTAAGTCTGAGGTCACCAGAGTCAGTTTGCTTGCTTAGACCCCATGCCAGTGCTTGTGATTATACCCCTATATTTTCTGCCTTATGAATGAATGACTGCCATTCAACCCTATAGGAAAAAGTAAAATGCTAAATATGGAGACACCTTTGTAATATGGGGGAGGGGCAGCTTACTTATGGAGGTGATAGAAGATGGTCATGGAAGATAGAACAACATCAAAACAGAAACTGTGTTACATGCTGGAAGGGATGTGCATTGTGAAAATTGCGTGCTCTTTTCTTGGGTTTATTCTTGTTGGGAATAATGGGGATATGGTGGGTCAGTAACCATCATGTAATACACAAGAACATAAGAGATGCCAGTGTTGGATCAGGCCAAAGGCCCATCCAGTCCAACACTCTGTATCACACAGTGGCCAGAAATACCAGTGCCATCAGGAGGTCCACCAGTGGGGCCAGGACATTAGAAGCCCTCCCACTGTTGACCCCCCCAAGCACCAAGAAGACAGAGCATCACTTGCCCCAGAGTCCCTATCTATACCTTGTGGCTAATAGCCACTGATGGACCTCTGCTCCATATGCTTATCTAATTCCCTTTTGAAGCCGTCCATGCTTGTAGCCGCCACCACTTCCTGTGGCAGTGAATTCCAAGGGTTAATCACTCTTTGGGTGAAGAAGTACTTCCTTTTATCCGTTCTAGCCCGACCGCTCAGCAATTTCATGGAGTGCCCACGAGTTCTTGTATTGTGAGAAAGGGAGAAAAGTACCTCTTTCTCTACCTGCTCTTTCCCATGCATAATCTTATAAACCTCAATCATGTCACCCCTCAGTCATCGTTTCTCCAAGCTAAAGAGCCCTAAGCGCCTTAACCTTTCCTCATAGGGAAAGTGTTCCAACCCTTTTATCATTCGAGTTGCCCTTTTCTGCACTTTTTCCAAAGCTATAATATCCTCTCCCTCCATATCGAGCATGTTCCTAGTTGGGACCTAAAGTGTTCCTTAATGATTCAGGAGACAGTGCAGCTTTATGTACAGAGTGCACACTACTGCACTGTTCTCCCCTCCTGAGAGGGAACTGGCGGACATCCAGGCCTGGTAATGGAAGTTTGAGTGGTGGGCTGTAGTAGAAAGACCAGCACCTTGGCCACTATGAATGGTCTAGGAGGTGGCCCAAGTAGCAACAATGAAGGTACAGGTTCTGGTGTGTGCTGGTCTACCTCCCCATTCTACTGATAAGCACCTGCAGATAGTAAACATAAATTAAAGTGAGAACTGAAGACCAGCCCATTGCCATAGTGCTAGGTGATCAGTCTCTAAAGGGAAGGATGGGGACACTAATCCAGGCTTTTTCTCCTTTCCACCTAATCTTTTGCTGTTCCACTCTGGTTTTAGTCCAGCCCCAGCACCTGAACCTTGCCAACTGTGGGTGGAACTACTAAGAATATACATATTTCTGTGTTCATGTCTGCATTTTATCTTTTTAGAGCATTTTATTTATGCCAAAGCATTTCCAAGTGCTTAAGACAGAATGAACAAGAGAGAGAAAAATAGTTCTTGGGCTGTTCTGAAAAGATACACACAAGGGAGCGATATTCATGCCTGATGACACATGAAAATGTGACATAAGTTCTGGAATATTTGGAACTAGGTCTGAGACACAGATCAAAACAATGTGACGCAGCTGCAAAAGGCCTGTGGCCCCATCAAGTGCCAAGGTTGCTCACTTAGAATTAGTTGTCTGTGTGCATGTCAAAATGGGAGGGTTAGTCTTCATGTACTTGCAGTATGGACACAGGGAAAAATGATTCTGCATACCTGTCATAAAATATCATTTGGATCACTGAAACAAATCAAATTCATTGCACTCAGTGCAAATTCCCCACTCCTTCACATGCAGCTGCTGGTGTTACCTTGAGTCAGTCATAAGTTCTTTCAGAGCTGTTCTCTCAAGAGCAGTCCTCTCAGAGCTCTCTCAGCCCCACCTATCTCACAGGGTGTCTGTTGTGGGGAGGGGAACGGAAACGGAATTTAAGCTGATCTGAGACTCCTTTGGGTAGTGAAGGGCGGGGTATAAATCCAATCTTTTCTGTTCTTCTTCACATCAGAATAACTTTAAACACCTGCCTTCTGTTACATTTTCTAGGCCTGAGGATGATCTGCGTGGTGCAGAATTAATCGCCTTAAGTGAACCTTGTCATGACTGTATACGTCTAATTAAAGAAAAGGGGCTTAAGAGAATCATTTATCCAGAAAGGTAAGAGTTGAAAAGGAATTCTTTCATGAGCAGGTCTCCTCCCATGAGCTAGGGTTGCCAAGTAGCCTTCTCTTTGCAGTGGGGGAAACTTTGTCCCGTTCCAGGACATTCACGCGCATGCGTAGCGCCGCGATGATGTCACCCGGAAGTGATGTAATCACGCTGTGCACGTCGCCAGGCAACACTCTAGCAATCGCCCTAAAAATTCTATGGTTCAGGGCGATTGCTAGAGCATCACCCGGCGCCGTGCCCAGCGTGATTATGTCACTTCTGGACGACGTCACGGCGCTGGGCATGTCGGCCTGATCGGGCCACGTCAGGGGTGGGGTTCCCCCCACCGGCCAGATTTGGACCAGCAGATTGGGGGCTCTTTTGGCAGGGGAATCCCCACCGCCCGGGGGGACTTGGCAACCCTACCATGAGTGGAAGGGTGCTTTTGAATTAAATCTTAACCCCCCGCACACAAATCTTCCACCCCAATGTCTTGTCACAACTAGTACATGGGAAGTGCAATCCTAAACAGAGTTACATCCTTCTGAATCAATGGGCTTAGAAGGGTGTAGCCCTGTTTAGGATTGTACTGGTAGTCATGTAGGCATACAAACAAAGCTTTTGAAACAGTTTGCACATCTGTAATAGTACCCACAATCACAATTTTCTGCTACATGTGTACAATATGTACAATTTTCTAGAGCTGAAATATCTGTTAGGTCAGGTGCAGCTTACTAAAATGCTTTGCCTTAATTTAATGTGAATTACACATGATTGGAACCCAGTTTTTAATAATTAAGCATTTTTATTGTCATATTATTTTTGGTCTGTCAACTGTGAATGAGGCAAAATAATTACACTGAATGATTCCATTCATTTGTCAAGCAACGAACCTGGGGGGCGTGGTTTGGCGCCAACTAGTATGGATGCCTAGAGACTCGGCTCCTCACTCCCTCGTCCCTCAAACCTCACTAATAACAAATTAAAACTTTGAAATCGAGAAATATTATGGGCAAGACAGGCGTAGATAAAGCAGCAACAAATTCAACAGCTGTGAAAAACATCCCGGACTACTTTAATAAGGCGAATTAACCTTCAACTCCGGAGACCATAGATGGAGAAGAGACTGACAAAATGGCGGCAGAAGAGCAAGGTACCCTAATCCACTCAGCGCCCCTAACTGAAGCGAAATTAGAGACTATGCTTAACTCCCTGGAACACAAGCTGTTTGAAAGCATATGGGCCCTGCTTAAGCCCATAAATGATCAATTTGCAGAGCTCAGAATTGCCATGACATCTGTAGCTCAAACAGCAGAACAGGCGAAAGATATGGGCTCTGCACTTAAAGAGGAAGTAACCTTTATTGAAAGCAAGGTCTGGGGTGTAAAAGAGCGAGTTCTATCACTTGAGGCTGCTGGCCGCCGTCCTAACGTAACATTTTGGGGCTTCCCAGAACCTTTAAATATCTCTATGGACCTACAATTTTTAATTGCGGAATGGCTGGCGCGTGAAATGAATCCTGAGGAGAATTTAGTCCCGGTGGTTGCAACAGCGTATCACCTAGGCCCACTAAATCACCCAAAACGCAGAGGCCCCAGAGACATCCTGGCAGTCATTCCTGACTCAAGAACAAGAAAACGGATACTAGATGAAGCAAGAGCCAAGGGATTGTTTTCATTTCAAGGCAATCAAATCTCTGTGTATCCAGATCTCCCCCAAGAAGTCCTACACAAAAGAAAAGACCTATGCCCCATCACAGAAATGCTGTGACAGGCCCAAATCCGGTATAGATGGACTAACCTAACCAAATTGCAAGTGGCCTATAAAGACAAGATGTACTATGCCCATGATTTGGTCTCTGGCAAAAACCTCCTCCAAGCAATTAATCTCAAGTCTGCTTTCGACCCGACTAAAATGACGCAGAAAAGGAAGTGGCCAGACTCACGGAACAGAGACGACAGGGACCACCGGGCTGAAGACAAAATGCTTGTTAAACAATTCTGATTTATAGTTGAAACTTTCTGCAAACAGGTTAAGCTTGCTACATAGATTTTAAAAATGTTATACACGGCTGCCTGATAGTTATATGTTGAATGTGCCCTCTTTAAAACTTTTACAATGATATGAAGGTTTGGGGGGGGGGAGAGTTTTCTTTTTACCCGCCTTTTTGTTCTTCTACAGTCTCGTCCTTGGAGAGTATTCCATTAATCACTCCAGGCACTGGCCTGCTGAGATTAAGGGGGACTATCTCTTTTTTTATTTAGTACTAAAATATTTTTTGTGATTGCATTTTTATTTAATTGGAATTAATTATTTAACAAATGATTTGCACTGTTAATTAATTCTCTTTTTATATACATAAGGAAAAACAAGCCAACCAATTATCTAGATCTATTGTAACGCTTGAATTTAATTTATTTATAATTGATTAGCCCTAGGGAGGGGGAAATTACAAATACACCTGATTTTATTAACTCTAACACATAACTATACCACATACACTCACACATAAGTGCACAAAACAAGCTTAACACTTCACTACAAGTCTGAGCTAACCAATTATTATAAAAGAATTCCTAAACTATAACCTATCAGTACCATCACATTGTATTAAGTTTCTCCTTTGCCAAGCTAACGACATCTTCTAGGAGAGTGTATATATTGTTACATTGCTCTTATTAAACTGTGTGCACTGCTAGTTGATTGTTTTGACAGAATCTGATCTCCAATTTTCTTCTATTGCCTAGATAAGATAGGATTCACTGTTAAACACTTTTAAAACTCTTTTCAACATAGAAGTAGATAGTAAGAATTTGAACAGTTAGGACTGATAAGTATTTTTAAGCTCCACAGTTACTTACTCTACTAATTTTGTCTGAACTTTGTTATAACTTTATTAGGTAAACTTTACAGTATATGTGTTGTTGCTACTAAGTCTTTAGCTAACTCTAATACTTACACAACAACCAGCATACTAAGGAATACACTGAGAAACACATTCCAGCAATATTCAATACCACATACCAAACTTATAGTGGACTCACTGTGAGCCACACCCGCAAAAGGGAACATAACAAGAACCAACAAGCACCAGAATCAAAACTCATAAAGAACCACGCAACCAAAACGTGCATTATTAGCAGCTACGCACCAACACAAATCACACACTAACTGTTACAGGAACAATCTAACACTGACATAGGAGAACATACATACATTTTCAACTCACTTAATCCATCTCCACCAGACATGACTTCCACCTGGAATATACTATCTCTGAATACCAGAGGACTGAACAACAACATTAAGAGACAACGTATATTAGCTAACATTAACAAAATCCATCCAGACATCACCCTCTTTCAAGAAACTCATCTACGTCCAACATCACAGAGCATATTAAAAGCAGAATGGATCCAGCAACAATTCCACGCATATGGGAACTTGAAGTCCCAGAGGAGTGGCAATCCTATTCCCCAATCGTACCATGTTTCAACATCAGGCCACTAAAAAGGATCCAAGAGGAAGATACATGTTCATTAAAGGGGTGCTGGAAGACAGGAAGGTCACTATAGCGTCCATCTATGCTCCAAACGACAATCAAGTAAATTTTGTAGAATCCTTACTGCAAGATCTCCACCTTTTTCAAGAAGGAGAAGTAATACTGGGAGGAGACTTCAACTATATCACAAACACCACTCTTGACCGTTAATTCCCAGCTAACCGCTCCAAGAAAAAGTCTAACTCTTCCACCAAGCTGAAGGAACTACTAGATAAACATCTCTTACTTGACACCTGGAGAATAAAGAACCCCACAACCAAAGATTACACCTACTACTCACCATGCCATGGAATATATACGCGGATCGATTACATACTCATTTCCTCAACATTGAAAGATGCCCTGACAGAGTTCAACATAGGACCCATTGTTTGGTCAGACCATGCATGGGTCTAATGCTCTCTGAAGACCAATATGGAAGCACCGAAATCTAGACATTAGACTTTTAACAAATCTCTTTTTTTTCAAGACGAAGCTGTCAGTAAAATCGAGGAAACCATTAAACAATACTTCAAATCCAACTGTACAGAGGATGTCTCTTATTCAGCAATATGGGACGCTCTCAAGCAGTAGCTCGCGGTCAAATAATCTCAGTAGCTTCCTACCTAAAGAAGAGAAGGGAATCACTTAAAACAGAACTCATCTCAAAAATCAAAATCCTGGAATCATTACACAAGAAAAATGGAAGTAAGAAGACCTATAAGAAGCTCACCACAGAACACAAACTATTACAGTCTATTGAAAGCTCAAACATCCAGAAAAATCTTCTTTACCTAAAGCAGAAATACTGGGTCAACTCACCAAAACCTTTAAAGCTTCTCTCTTGGAAGATTAAGGATCGTAAAAAGACTATAACAGTAATGTCAGCTCAAAACTTTGCCGGCAAGATGCACACTAAATCAGCTGAGATAAATGAAGTATTTATGGAATTCTACCGCAAACTCTACTCATCTTCCACTCCACCTCAAGATAAGATCAAGCAATTTTTTGCCTCACACCCACATATCAAACAACTCAAAGAGGAACATCGTCAAACATTGGAAAATCATATTGACCAGCAGGAAGTTTTTGATGCTATCCATGCAGTTAAGAACAACAAGACTCCGGGACCTGACAGATTCCCGTCCGAATTTTATAAGAAATTTGCACCAATTCTCGTTCCACAATTAACAAAGACATGCAATGACATCCTTGCAACAGGTATCCTTCTGACTTCCTGGAATATGGCTTCTATTATAACAATTCCGAAACCTGGGAAAGATCTCTCGAACCCAGCTTCTTATTGGCCAATTTCCTTGCTCAATCAGGACTACAAGATCTTTACCTCAATAATAACTAAGCGACTAGACTCCATTTTGGCAAACTACGTTCACCACGACCAATCAGGGTTCATACCAGGGAGAGACATCACAGACAATGTACACAAAACATTGCACATCTTCTCGGCTTACGACAAAAAGAACTCTGATGCTATACTTCTCTCCCTCGACACAGAGAAGGAGTTCGACTCACTGGAAACAAATTATCTTGTCAAACTCTTGAAACACATGAAATTTGGTGACAACTTCCTCAGAACGGTGACAGCTATCTATTCGAAGCCGACAGCACAAGTCAAAGTCAATAACTTCATTTCCAAGACATTCACACTAAGCAGGGGTACGAGACAAGGATGCTCACTGTCACCAGCTTTATTTGCTCTAGCACTTGAGCCACTGGCAGAGAAGATACACCAAGATACCAAAATATCTGGAATCTGCTTGGGCCCTCAGGAGTTTAAATTAAACCTCTTTGCTGACAATATGTTGCTCTTCATAATGCAACCTACAATGTCTCTAAGAAACCTCCAGGAACATCTGATCAACTTTGGTCAAATATCTGGTTTGAAAGTTAACCAAATGAAGTCGTGCATCCTACCCATCCATATATCTCCATCCACAAGACAAGAGATACAAGACAACTTTGCTTACCAATGGCAAACAACTTCATTGCCATATTTAGGCATCCACATTCCGAGTAACCTTAGGGATCTGATCAAATTTAACCATTTACAAAAATTCCAAGAGATACAACTATCCCTCTCCAGCTGGAAAAAGCAGATGCTCTCATTTCTAGATAGGCTGCACCTGATCAGATCTTTTCTGTTCCCCAAACTACTATTTCTCTTCCGTGCAATCCCAATCAGCCTTTCTGCCTCACTCATCCACAAATGGCAAACGTCGTTGAACATTTTCCTGTGGCAAGGTAAAAAACAGAGGACAAGCTTCAAAATTCTTAGAAGACAACGGGCTCAGGGTGGACTCAATTACCCAGATCTCTCACTATATTACAAGTCTACAATGCTCGTTTCAGTGATCAAATTACTATGCTATGGTGACAAAGCAACCTGGGCGAAGCCAATATATCCACTGATATATCCAAAAAATATCCAAGAAGTGATCTGGAACAATCCACAAGTACATCCTAAAGAGATCCATTCTAATGTTTTTTTTTGTCAGCTATTCTCCACACTTGGGATGCTCTTAGGCATAAACTACTTCCGAACAACTCTACGCAGTCTGTATTCCTATTCCAAAGCTGGTTTCCGCCAGGAAATGACACCAATATAGCTCAAAAATTCAGAAGTGCTAACTTAACACGCATCGCAGAGATCATAAATAAGGAAGGCCTTCTTCCAAAACAACTTCTAGAACAAAAGCTACATGCTGCCATTCCATGGTTCCTCTATATGCAACTCAATCATGTGCTGTCTACCCTTAAAATTATCTCTCCTCAACAACCTCCTAAATCTATCTTTGAAAAAATCCTGGATTCTACTGGAAACTCATCAAAAGGATTGATCTCTAAAGTCTACAATATTTTACTTAACCTTTACAACACAACAGATCTACCTTACAGAAGAAGTGGCAAACAGACTGTGGTCTTACGATCACAGACGAACTCTGGGGTCAAGTTTGGTCATCACCAATGCTCACATCACCAATCATTAGTATGCAACTTCAGTCATACAAAATTATTACTCGTTGGTACATGACTCCCAGAAAACTTGTGTTCTCTTCACCAAATGCTTCGCCACTATGCCGGAGGAACTGTGGGAATACTGGATCCTATGCCCACTGCTGGTGGGAGTGCCCAACCATAAACACCTTTTTTGGCAGGATGTTCTTGGTCAAATCAAGGCTATTACTGGATATAGCATACCACTGAAACCAGAACTACTATTTCTCAACATCTGGCAAACTCTCCATAGTCCAACGATTCAAAAAGACCTCATTACAAGCTTGATAGTGGCAGCAAGATCCTGCATTGCATCCAGATGGAAATCCCACCTCGCCCCCACGACTGAGATTTGGTTCACAAAAGTCTGGGATCTCTTCATTATAGAGAAAATCACGGACCACATTAGAAGTATAGACCAATTTCCTAAGAAGACCTCCTTCTCTGTGAAATGGTTCCCTTTTTTTGAATTCCTAACAGAAAACGAAATCCAACCACAAAAACAAATATAAAATTACTATACACCTAAACAACATGTCCACCACACTCCTTTTCACTACAATATGCTGGTTGTGTTCCACTAGGCTAAGCTTTCATTCACATACAATCAACATGAGATAGCTCTGAATTAGCATTATGTGGACAGTTATATGTATACAAACAATTGATATTATGTGTTTTGGTTTTGGTTTTTTGGAAAGCTGTATTACTACCTCCAACACCTATTATACCTATGATATCCCACCTTACAACTTGAAATTTTGAATGTTATTATATGAAAATTTATGGATTTAATGAAAATTAATAAAAGTTAATGATTAAAAGCAATGAACCTGGATATGAAACAATGTTTTGGCAAAACATGACATGAAGAGATACCAGATGACTATAGTATTCTTACACACAGGGGTCATTTCGTAGAAAAAGAGCTGCAGGAGCTCATTAGCATAATTTATTAGCATATGCCATACCCCCTGACATCACCGGAAGTGTGCACCAGCCCCTCTGACAGTCAGAGGCACCTGGGATCCATTCTTTCCCCCCTCTCCCTTCCCTTCGCCTCCAAGTCAGGCGAAGGAAAAGGGGAGGATCTCAGGCGCTTCTGCCTGACAGAGGTGCTGGCGTGCCCACAGCCAGCCTGGGTGAATTATAGAATCATAGACTCATAGAGTTGGAAGGGACCTCCAGGGTCATCTAGTCCAACCCCATGCACAATGCAGGAAATTCACCAATACCCCCCCACCCCAGTGACCCCTGTTCCGCGCCCAGAATATGATTAAAAAACCCTCCAGGATCACAGGGGGCCAAACTGGCCTGGAGAAAAATTGCTTCCTGGCCCCAAAGTGGTGATCAGCATTTCCCTGGGCATGTAAGAAAGGGCCACAAGAACTAAGCACTGATGCAACCCATCCTGCTCTACCTCTCGTAATTTGCCTAAATTCACACAATCAGCATTATGATCCTTTTAAAGTTGAAAGCATGATATAAATGCAAAGGACTATTTGTAAGATTATCTGTAGGACACAAGACCAGGACGCATCTCACTTCTGGCAATCACTTGGAGAGATCCTATCACTCAGCTTCCATTGCCCCACACACACCCCACACTGGAATAAGAACATAATATCAGGCCATACCACATTGCAATAAAGCCCCTACAACTGTGTACAGAAATACTGAGCTTCCCTACCATTTGCCACAACTAGCCCACCACACAACCAGGATCAAGACTCCTAAGTGGACCAACAGACAGGCATACACTCGTTTGAGAAACTGAGTATTAC
>NW_015160236.1:598778-612195 GCF_001447785.1 Gekko japonicus
CCCCAAAGTGGTGATCAGCATTTCCCTGGGCGTGTGAGAAAGGGCCACAAGAACTAAGCACTGATGCAACCCTTCCTGCTCTACCTCTCGTGATTTGCCTAAGTTCACACAATCATCATTATGATCCTTTTAAAGTTGAAAGCATGATATAAATGCAAAGGACTATTTGTAAGATTATCTGTAAGACAGAAGACCAGGACGCATCTCACTTCTGGCAATCACTTGGAGAGACCCTATCACTCAGCTTCCATTGCCCCACACACATCCCACACTGGAATAAGAACATAATATCAGGCCATACCACATTGCAATAAAGCCCCTACAACTGTATACAGAAATACTGAGCTTCCCTACCATTTGCCACAACTAGCCCACCACACAAGAAGAAGAAGAAGATATTGGATTTATACCCCGCCCTTCACTACCCAAGGGAGTCTCAGAGCAGCTTACAAACTCCTTTCCCTTCCCCTCCCCACAACAGACACCCTGTGAGGTGGGTGGGGCTGAGAGAATTCTGACAGAAACTGCTCTTTTTCAAGAACGGCTGTGCCAGAGCTTGTGACTGACCCAAGGTCACATCAGCAGGTGCAAGTGGAGGAGTGGGGAACCAAACCCGGTTCTCCCAGATTAGACTCCGCACACTTAACCACTACACCAAACCACGACACAACCACGATCAAGACTCCTAAGTGGACCAACAGACAGGCATACACTTGTTTGAGAAACTGAGTATTACATTACAACACCTCTGGAACATTACAGATCAGTAGAGGCAGCACTGCACAGTGGTCAGAGTTGCAGATTGATGTGGGGAGACCCAGGTTTGTATTCTCACTCTGCTGGCTGAGTGACCCCAGGCCAAATCTCCCCTTCTCTACCTAACCTACCCCACAGGGTTGTTGTGAGGATGAAATGGAGACTCATGGGCAGGGTCCCCAGCTTCCCTGGCAGGAACACTATGTTAAGAAATCTCTCACAATTATGCAGCCATAGCAGGCAGGAGGGAAGCAGGTGAATACCTCCAGCGCTAGAGACTTGTAGAGGAAAAGTCAAACTTTGGGGACTCACCCGTGCACCAGAGGGCCAAGGCAGCAGGAGGCAAGAAGCCTGGGCGAGCTGGGCTCCTCCATGCCTGGCAGAAGATGAGGTGCAGAGTTGAGAGGTCGGCAAGCAGCCGCACAAGCTGAGTGCAAAGTAACTCCCGCTGCGCCAAGCTTCAGGGCTGCCTCATTAAAGGAGTGCGGAGGCCAGACTCACAAATGAGAAAAAGCAAGCTCAGGGTTCGTGGGTCGCATTTTGGGCTGTGGAAGAGGAACCGGCTCCATTCCTGGAGTTCCCTCGAGTTCCTGCAGTTTTGGTTTTGCTTTTTGCCAATCTGCCTCCCAAGACTGCTCCAGGTGCTCCGGCCTGAGGGCTGCTGGGGGCGGGGCTCGAGTGCTCATTACTTGTGGAGCAGATGCTCAGTGTCTCCAGCTGCTCCGCCAGCTTCCCTTCCGTTGGTTTGCCCAGGGAGCCTGAGCAAGCCGGCTGCTGGAGGGAAGGAGAGGCGGCTTAAACCATCTTCCCTTCCCTTGGCTTGCTCAGGATCCCCGTGGCTGCAGAGAGCCCAAGCAAGTCATTCGGGCCCCTTTCAGGCTGCTGTGGTCCAATTCAGATTCTGTGATCTGTTTCGGCTTCCCACAGTTCGGCTCAATGAAATAAATAATATCCTATGGGCCATTAAAGTCATAAGCGAAAACATAGGGTATATTCTGGGGGCTGAAGGAGAGGGGGTTTGAGGGAGAGGCTCCAAAATCACAGGGTAGCTGCTGAAGCCTCTCCCCAAGATACCCGCCATGTTTTAGGAATATTGAACCAGGGGATCCAATTCTATGGGCCCCCAAACAGGTTGCCCCCATCCCCTCCATTGTTCTCTATGGTGGGGGGAAAAGTTACCTTTTTCTCACCATAGAGAATAGAGGGGATAGGGGCAACCTGTTTGGGGGCCCGTAGAGGGTCCAATGTTCTTCAAACTTGGTTGGTATCTTGGGGAGAGGCTCCAGTAGCTACCCTGTGCGTTTGAAGCCTCTCCCTCAAACTCCCTCCCCTCCAGCCCCCAGAATATACCCTATGTTTTCGCCATTGACTTCAATGGCCCATAGGATATAATGGGGCCGAAATTGACATTTGGCTGGCCCTTTTTCAGGCCCGGCGTTCTAGCGCGAAGCCTGAAAATGGAGAGGAGGGCAGCTCAGCAGTCCCCCCCCCGGTTGCAGCTGCCTCCGAAAGTGGCGGTGGCCATAACTTTTTAAAGACCCCCTAAGGACAGCTGGGGGAGCCAAAATGACCTCTCGAGCAAGAGGTGGAATTTGCCCCTACGAGTCCAAGGCCACCACCCCGGGGCTCAGGGAGGCAGGAGAACGTTTCGACCCGCCCTCCCCCAGGGCATCACAGCAGTGAGAACAGCGAGAACAGCGGTGGCGGCCATAACCTTTTAAAGAGCCTCGAAGGAGAGCTGGGGGAGCCAGAATGACCTCTCGAGCAAGAGGTGGAATTTGCCCCTACGAGTCCAAGGCCACCACCCCAAGGGAGGAGGGAGAATGTTTCACCCCCCCCGCGGGCATCGCAGCTGCTGCCAAGAACAGTGGCAGCGGCCATAACCTTTTAAAGAGCCCCTAAGGAGAGCTGGGGGAGCCAGAATGACCTCTTGCATCACATGCGAGAGGTGAATTTGCCCCTACGAGTCCAAGGCCACCACCCCGGGGCTCAGGGAGGCAGGAGAACGTTTCGACCCGCCCCCCAGGGCGTCGCAGCAGCGAGAACAGCGGTGGCCGTAACCTTTTAAAGAACCCCAAAGGAGAGCTGGGGGAGCCAGAATGACCTCTCGCGTTTGACGCGAGAGGTGGAATTTGCCCCTACGATTCCAAGGCCACCACCCCGGGGCTCAGGGAGGAGGGAGAACATTTCGCCCCCCTGCGGGCGTCGCAGCTGCTACTGAGGACAGCGGCGGCAGCCATAACCTTTTAAAGAGCCCCTAAGGAGAGCTGGGGGAGCCAGAATGACCTCTTGCGCGAGTGGTAGAATTTGCCCCTACGAGTCCAAGGCCACCACCCCGGGGCTCAGGGAGGAGGGGAAACGTTTTGCCCCCCCCCCGTGGTTGCCCAACTGATGGCTGGTGGGAGAAGGGGCGGGGCTTATGTGCCCACCCCCTGGGCTCCTGACTGGCGGAGCGGTGCTCCGGTGCGGCCCGGCAGGAACCGAGGCCTGCTTACACATTTAAAAGAGTTCTAAACACCTTGAAAAAAGTAAAAAAAAAATATTTATGGTAAATAGTGCTAAAGTAGTATACATTCCTCTATAATCCTTTTGGGGGGGAGGGGGGTAGAAATGCACAGTGAAGTGGGGAGGTGTATGGGTGATATGTTTGGAGCCACCATGGTATGTTTGCATGGATCCAGGAGGAGACTCAAACACACATTTGTATTCTGCATATGGGTGAAGGTGGTCTGATATCAGGGAAGTGCACTGGCACTGGTGCAGTCTGGTTGGCTGTTTCCATATGTGGTTGACATAGAGGTATCATTGTCATGCCACTCTGGTGAGTTTTGGTGGGGTTGCTGTGGACTCAGGTGCAATTGCTATGGCCTTTGTGCCTTGGCAGTTGATCTTTACATATTTTCTGTCTGTTGTATTAAATATGACACCAGCTAACAGTACTGGTACCCGAGGTTTAGGATTAGGTTACTCACCTCTCTCTCTGTGGCTCAATTCAGATATCATGAAAACAAGGCTTAATTTAAGAACATAAGAGAAGCCAATGTTGGATCAGGCCACTGGCCCATCCAGTCCAACACTCTGTCACACAGTGGCCAAAAATACCAGGTGCCATCAGGAAGTCCAGCAGTGGGGCCAGGACACTAGAAGCCCTCCCACTGTTGCCCCCCCAAACACCAAGAATATAGTGCATCACTTGCCGCAGACTGAGAGTTCCTATCTATACCTTGTGGCTAATAGTCACTGATGGACCTCTGCTCCATATCTTTATCTAATTCCCTCTTGAAGCCGTTCATGCTTGTAGCCGTCACCACCTCCTGTGGCAGTGAATTCTATGTTTTAATCACTCTTTGGGTGAAGAAGTACTTCCTTTTATCTGTTCTAACCCAACTGCTCAACAATTTCATTGAGCGCCCACGAGTTCTTGTATTGTGAGAAAGGGAGAAAAGTACTTCTTTCTCTACCTGCTCTATCCCATGCATAATCTTTTAAACCTTGATTGTGTGCCTACTAATTTTTTCCTTAATAAAACTTTCCACCAGACTGACTGGCCTGTAATTTCCCGGATCTCCTCTGGAACCCTTTTTAATGATGGGAGTGATATTAGCTACCTTCCAGTCCTCAGGAATGGAGGCAGATTTTAAAGAAAGATTACATATTTTTGTCAGGAGATCCACAAGTTCACATTTGAGTTCTTTCAGAACTCTCAGATGTATGCCATCCGGGCCTGGTGATTTATTAGTTTTTAAGTTGTCTATCAGTTGTAGGACCTCCTCTCTCATCACCTCAGTCTGACTCAGGTCTTTCAACACCCCTCCTGAAATCAGCGGTTCTGGAGTGGGCAAGCACTTATCTTCCACAGTGAAGACAGAGGCAAAAAATGCATTCAGCTTCTCAGCCATTTCCCTGTCATCCTTCAGTACTCATTTTACCCCTAGGTCATCCAAGGGCCCCACTGCCTCCCTGACTGGTTTCCTACTTCTAATGTATTCGAAGAAAGTTTTATTGTTGGTCTTTATGTTTTTTGCTATATGCTCCTCATACTCCCTTTTTATCTGCCTGATCACAGACTTGCATTTTATTTGCCACAGCCTGTGTTCCCTTTTATCAAGCTCACGGAGACTAGCTTTTCACCACTTAAAGAAATCCTTCTTACCTGCTACAGCTTCCATTACTTTGTTTGTTAATCATGCAGGCTTTTTCCTATACCTATTTGTGCCTTTCCTAACCCACGGTATATATATTTTCTGAGCTTCTAGGATTGTAGTTTTAAATAGTCTCCAAACTTCCCCAATGGTTTTGACCCTTTCTACTTTTCCTTTCAGTTTCTTCCTCACATGTCCCCTCATATCAGAGAAGTTACTCCTTTTAAAGTTAAAAGTGGTTCTGTCAGTCTTTTTGGGCAACTCCCTATTTATACAAATGGTGAACTCAATAACATTATGGTCACTGTTCCCAAACAGTGCAATCACTTTTACATCTCTCACCAGGTCTTGGGCGTTATTTAGGACCAAATCCAGGATCTCCTCTCCCCTTGTAGGTTCTGTGACCATCTGCTCCATAGCACAGTCATTGAGAGTGTCTAGAAACTCAATCTCTTTTCCCTGACTTGAACACATATTGACCCAATCAATCTGTGGTTAGTTAAAATCACCTATTATGGCACAGTTATTTTGTCTAGCTGCTATCTTTAATTCATTCATCATTTTATAATCCTCTTCTATCTTTTGATCTGGTGGGCGATAACAAACTCCAAGTGTTAAGCTTCATTTTGGGCTCACTAACTCAACCCATAGCATTTTCAGAAGCGAATTGAATTCTCTTGCCCTCTCAATCTTAGGTAAAGGTAAAGGTTTCCCTTGCAAGTCACCATATGGTCAGTATGTGGGTTTGCCACCCAGCTGTCTACCTGCCTAAGGATCGAATCACCAACTACCAAGAGCCCCCCTCCCTCCCTGCTCAGGGATGGTTCCTTGGTGCAAAAGGATACCCGTTCACCAGCTGAAGAAGAGGTTCCTTCTGAGGGCACATTCTCTCTCAACCCTCATGCTCCCTGACAGTGGCAGAGCTGCCATATTCAGAGTGGGACATATCTAACAAGTCCCCGAGAGTCTTCTCCAATGTAACTACCATTAGTCTGCTTTTCTGAGTGTGGGCCTGTACCAACCTGCTATGAGGGTCCAGCCTGATTTATTGCACCACCTTTCAGAGGGGTTGTCATGGGTAATTGGAAGGGCTTGCTTGGGCACCCTTTAAGCTCCCCTTGTTAATACAGTGCAAGGTAGTAAAGTTGTAAAAAGGACCCTCAAAACCAGAGGTCATTTCGGGGGGGAACACGGGGGAACGCAGTTCCCCCAGGTGAGGTATGGGTGAGCGGGGCACATGACGAAGCCCCGCCCCTGCTTCCGGCCGCCCCGCTTCCAGCCCTCATTCAGCCAGGAGGAGGTAGGAGAAGAGGGAGGGTAAGTTGCTTCCTCCCTGCCTCTCCCCACCCCTGCCTGCCTGGGGCCAAGGAGGGCCTTGGCGGGGCTTCCTCGCACTCCCGCTGGCCTTGCAGGTCCACCGCCGGGCCCCTGATGTCAGGGTGTGTGGCATATGCTAATGAGTTATGCTAATGAGTTCCCCTAGCTCTTTTTCTACGAAATGACCCCTGCTCAAAACAATATATTCTTTATGGTCTCTACTCATCACACCAATGGGATCTTGTGCATGCCGAGGGCTTCTTTGGAAACTTTCAAAGCTAAACATGTACTCCCCTTTAACTGCAAGCACTGACTGCACATGCATGGATTGAGCTGAGGCATGCTCCTACTCAGTTTTTCATTTACCACTGCAGCAGTAACTTCTTTGGGAACTATGTCTACCAGCAGTCATGAGCTAATTTTCCAAATAATTTCTTCAATAATTTATATGCAAAGTTTTCAATATTAAAGCCATAAAAGGGTGTGAGTCTATGGCACAGAAGAAATATTTTAAATGCTGTTCTCTTTCACAAGCACAGGGGGAGCAGACATTTTCTTATGTACAGACAGCCCCCCAATCTTAAACAACTCCTCACCCACAATAGTACAACATCTTACTTGAACATGGAGACTGATACCAGGGTTTGCAATAAATCCAGATGCCAACTTTGCTGCCACATACACCCGGACAACACGATCACTGGACCCAACAACATCAACTATGCCATCTCAGACTCATTCACTTGCTCATTTTCTAACATTGTATAAGCCATTAAATGCCAACAATGCCTTTTGGTTCTGTACATAGGGCAGACAGGCCAAACCCTTCGCCAAAGGATAAATGTACACAATCTGACATTAAGAATCATAAGACCGAGAAACCTGTAGGAGAACACTTCAGCCTTTTAGGATAACCAGTGGGTGACCTCAGAGTAGCTGTTTTATTGCAAAGGAACTTCAGGATCAGACTAGAAAGGGAAATCGCAGAGTTCCAAGTTATTGCAACACCCAGAACAATGGAACCACCGGGACTTAACAGGGATATTGGGTTTTTAAAATCTCACTTCATATGAACCTCATTCAGTCCTTATATCTATATTCCCACCAATGCCCCAGAAGAGCTATACAGCCATTTTGTTTCATTTTACTTATCATTTGGAATAGTACATTGGAATAGTAAATTGTAATGTATGTAATTAATAGTAGAATTTAATGTAATTTAGAGTGGTAGATTAAAATGTATTTCTCAGGCCTGAGGACATAGAAGATGCACTGCACAGCCAATCATCCCACCTTAAAAAGGATGCTGTAAGGTAACCTCCACACTTGAGAGGAGACAGATGGCACATGATAGCAGGGTCTCAGTTAATTACTGTCAGCATTCCACAATTAAGAAGGGTACATCTGCCCATCAATCTCCTATTTTGATATATTTATTTCCTTCACTATGTTTCTCCCCAGAATTAAATCAAAATAGATGATGACCATATAAACTAAGCTTGTTATTCCAGTTTGATCCTTGCATCTGTCAAACAACTTTAAAATGCTGTATGCTAATTTGTTGTTCACCCTCTACCTATATGTACATGCACACAAAAGCTTATACCTTGAATAACTATTTTTTAGTCTTAGTGGTGCCACTGGACTCAAACTGTGTTCTGCTGTTCTTTCTGTGGGGGAAAGCTGTCCTCAACAGATGGACTTTGTTGTGTTTAAGCGAGGAACATAAGATAGTGGCTGAATGCCAACATTGCTTAAATTTTACCAAACAAACAAGACCTTGTCATGGATATAACCAGGAACATATGGGAACAGATGCAGGACTTGACCAAAAAGATCATGGAGGTTATTTCTGCAAACCCCGAACAGATTGTCTAGCCTTTCAGCTAAACGTGCCAGAAGAGAGTTTAGAGACCCAGAATAGAATAGCCTTGGAGAAGGACAAGAAACAAAGGAGTAACACAATTATATAGCCTTTTGCAGATGAAAAGCTGTATAACCCATATCAACAGATATGATATGTTGAGTCCCTGGTGCAGAAGTGTCTGATAATGGCAAGAATGTCCAACTTTATAGGAGCAAAGATACAGTTGAAAGAATGGGCTGCATTGCTTGAGAGCAAACAGATATTAATATGTATGAGATACTTGCAATCACTATTTTTAAATAGACTTTGTTATAATGAAAAGTAGCAATAAACTAACAGTTTTTATATATTTTAAGAAGGTATTCAAGAATAGATAACTTTTATGGTGCTTGAAATTATAAGATAATTAGCCAAGAATGTGTACATTTATCGTGGGATGGCTTCCTATTGTTAAGAAATGATTTTTTTAAAAAAAACTATAAACATGGGAAGTTGATTTAATTGGGAACTTCTTCTTAGAAGGGTCTTCTTGCTTGTGACCTGCTTATATTTGGATAAGAAAATTTTATGGATTCATGTAATTGCTGTCCTTCCTTCCTTCCTTCCTTCCTTCCTATCACGTCCCAGACAACTTACGGTGAGAGATGTTCTGAGGTGGATTGAGATGGCCTGCTTCTGCATAATGATCCCCTACATAGTGATTACTTGGTGGTCTCTTATCTGAATACTAACCAGGATGGACCCTGCTTAGTTTCCAAGCTCTGATGAGATCGTGCTAACCTGCACTAGCAAGGTCAGGGCTGAATTTTTTATATAGCAGTAGCAGATTGTATAATTTTCTTTTGAGTTAGTTTTAAAAATGCACAATATGTGTTCTGGAATACAGAATAAATTGAAAGCAGAGATTCTTTAGTGGTACCACTTTTGTACTGTATCCATAACAAACCTACAATGTTATCGAGGTGTGCCTCTCACCAAGAATTAAATTATCTAAGAATAAGTAGACACCTAGGGTTTCTTAAGTGCATGCCTGTATCTGAACCGGGCCTGACCAAAGTCATGCAAAATAAACTATTATGATTTTGATTGCCTTTCTCCCTACCTTTGGAGGAACAGGAAACTAAAACTAACTTCGACCTTTCTAAGCAAGCCTCCAGCAACAGAACAAAACAAAGTAGGTTTGGAAGCCAGGATCTGAATTTGGTTTATGTACTATCATTTTGTGCGGTGTATGAATGCAGATATCCAGGCTTTATCCTGGTTCAATCCTAGCTTGTTCCCTGCTGATACCCTCCCACGATACAGAGAGAAGGCAATGAAATGAGCATCTGTCAATGCAAATCAGGATTTCAGAGACTGATTGTGATCAGAATTCTGGTTTCATAAACAACCATATCTAAACCATGGTTTTGCATGCTGTCTCAGCTGAGAATCCTCCTGATAGTAGATTTCAGAATGTGATTTAATACTATGTTTCCCTACTCTGGGAACCAGCAATAGCTAGACACTGGGGAAGCCACAGCTGGTGGCTGAGTGTGTACTTTGCATGCACTTAGATATCTCTCATATATAAAAGAGTTTTTGTGTGACTCTTTCACATGCCTCCCTAGCCTTTGGATCCCTGATCCGTCACTCAGAAGGGGGCCCAATCCCCTGGCTGCATTGCCTCCCTCCATTGCATCTGTCCCGCGCACAGACCTGTTGGGCAGCGTCTCGCCCTCAGTCTCCGGGGAGCCGCCGGGCGGGATGGATGCTGTAGTACTTGGCCGCCTCCAAGGCCCACCACCTTGCCACCCGGCCTACGCCCGCATGGGGCCCGGCACCCCGCTGGCCCACAAAGTTCTCGAGGCAGCCCTGATGCAGCCAGCACCCACCCAGCCATAGAGACTGTGCCGACCCATTCTGCTACCCCTTGAGCCAGGGGTCTCACCAGGGGGCTGATGGCATGACCCCAGCCTTCATTCCCCTCACAGGCGGTGTACAGCTGAGCTGCCACACTGGGAGGAGGGCTCTCCCAAGCCCCCAGGCCGGCCAGCAGTGGAGCCAGCCCAGAGGACACTTTCTGTGCCTGCACAGGGACCTGTGCCGCCGCCCCGGGGTCTTGACCCCATGGGGTCGCGAAGAGTCAGATTCAACTGTGCGACTGAACAACAACAACAGTTCTTAGTTTATTTTCAAAACAAAATGAAAGAGATAAGAAGCAGTAAGTTTGACTTTTTATTTTTTTGTAAATTCTCCCATATTCTTCCCCCAGAAGCTGTAATTAATGATTAAAGTAATTAATTAATGAAGGTAATTAATGATCTGAGTTGTAATTCATTATCTGTGTTATCTGTATTTATGTAAAGTTACCATTCTTGTATGCTACATTTATAAAAAAGAAATAAAAACTCAATTTAAAATGTTATTGATTTATTTATTAAATATTTATGTCTCACCTTTCCTTTATGGCTCAAGGGAGCTTACAAATACAAATACACATTATAGAGTATATTGGGTTCAGACGCGTTGAGTGATCAGCTCATAGTTTATTATTGATTCAGCAAGTAGTAATAATAATAATAATAATAATCTTTCAATTTATTGATCGCTCAATCCTGCAGAGCTTGCTGGCTCTGAGCGATTTACAGCTACTCATGTTTCACGAGGGACTAACAATGATTTGTGGGGTAAGGGAGGACAACATGTATACATTTTAAATCACACACATTCGCAGCCGGCGAGGGTTTCGTTCAGTTGAAGATGAGACGTGATCCGGATGGCATTTTTTATTCCTCGGCCTGGTTTGATGGCGTCAGCTTTCTCCAGACTCCTTCGAGTTGTAGCGCCGCACTGCCACCGCCTGGCTGGAACGGCCCATTATAGGCTGTCTTCGTGCCATGAAGTTCTCTCTAGGCTTTCCGATCTTTTGTGAGCTGGACTTCCATTCGCCGGCTAACATCGCTCCACCACACGAGGGGGGGGTCAGTGTACCCACTCTCTCTAAGTAGTGGTACCCATTTTATCTACTCGCCAAAGCTTTCGAACTGCTGGGTAGACGGCGAGCTGGGGACAAGGCTGGTAGCTCACACCAGTGCGGGGCTAGAACTGACAGCAAGCCTGTTCAGCTCAGATGTTACTATTATAACCAGAGGATAAATCCTCTGTGCCACCGCTCCCTGGCCGAAGCCGGGTATTTATGCATGCAAAAGTGTTCGCCTGATTGCTCTGTGTTCTTTTTTTTTTTGTGTAAAGATTTTATTAGCTCCCCTAAAAAGGGGAGGTATTTCGCTTAAAAGAAAAAAATGGGAAGGGTAGACAGCGGGAGAAAGAAAAAGCTGAGTGATATATAAACTGGTAAATTAAACTGTTAGTAATGTCCAATTAATCTTCTTGGGCTTCTTCTGTGTGTTGTCAAACTTCTTTTCTTAGTTCAGTCACATATAATTCTCTGTTAATATGTTAGTAATGTTCCCTTGAATTTCTGTTAATGTTTCCTTGAGTTCCCTTGAGTTTCTGTTAATAAAAAAAGAAAAATCTCTTCTGGACACAGTCAGAACCGCTTCTTTGCGTGCTGGGCACTTTTACTATCGCTGACGTGTAGGGGCTTCCTCTGTTGTCTTCTACTTCCGGCTTGTTAAATCCTCCTTCGGGTTGCTGTTAACACACTCAGTTCATGCACTATAAATCCTCTTCCTTTCATGCCTTGGCGGTCCCCAACTTTGAGAATGGTATTAATTTCATTTCGCTTTTATTTCCGCTCCCAAACTCTCTATTGGGTCCTCCTCGAAACTGGACGTATATAAGCGCTTGCCAGGCACTCCTCGCTGTCACAGTTCAAACTTTTCCATTTTACAAAACTCCCGTCGGATTCACAACCATAAACAATCCAAAACACTAAACAGCCGGCTCTCACACACAAGCAAACGCCCAGACGGAAGTCCCTCCCTTCTCTCCGCTCGTTTTTGCCCAGCTCCGACATCTTTTCTTTTTTGTTTACTTTTAGAAAGTTCTTAAATTGTGCTCCAGAGAGACAAAACTTTCTCTCGCTTTATTTCAAATACATCAAGGGAAAACATCACTGTTCGCTCAGTCCATTCCCCCCCTCCTTTTCTTTTTCGCTTATGCAGTTAGAGGGTTAACCTCCTCGCCTTTTTCGCTGGGTGGGGGGGAAGCGATTTTAGATCTTTTTCTTTGCATTTTGACAACTCACAGTTAGGCCGCTGATTGCTCTGTGTTCTTATCAGTATTGGGGAATATAATGTATTAAGATAGCAATAGGCGATAAGGGAGCAAATACCTTTATATACAGGGGTCCTGCCTCTTCCAGGAAGCACCAGAAATAGACACGCAGGCTGGGTTACTAAAATATGGATTTCTTTACTAATATTCTCAAGCACACAAACAATAATTAAACATTCATGGACACAATACAGACTTAAGGAAGCAGAGGTGATTGATAGCTAATAGAGGAGTGATACTACCTGTCCAGATGTGCAGAGGTCCACGAAGGGTTGTGACCCAACACAGAGGGTTCCAGGGGTGGCCTGCCAGGTGGTGAAAACCAGTGAGGATTGTGAGGCACTCCAAAGGGATCTGTCAAGGATGGGCAAGTGGGTGTCAACGTGGCAAATGGGGTTCAATGTGGCCAAGTGCAAGGTGATGCACATTGGAGCCAAAAATCCTAACTATAAATACACATTGATGGGGTCTGAACTGGCAGAGACTGATCAAGAGAGAGATCTTGGAGTTGTAGTAGATAACTCACTGAAAATGTCGAGACAGTGTGTGACTGCAATAAAGAAGGCCAATGCTATGCTGGGGATTATTAGGAAGGGTATTGAAAACAGATCAGCCAATATAATAATGCCCCTATATAAATCAATGGTGAGACCTCATTTGGAATACTGTGTGCAATTCTGGTCACCACACCTTAAAAAGGATATTATAGCTTTGGAAAAAGTGCAGAAAAGGGCAACTCAAATGATAAAAGGGTTGGAACACTTTCCCTATGAGGAAAGGTTAAAGCACTTAGGGCTCTTTAGCTTGGAGAAAAGACGACTGAGGGGTGACATGATCGAGGTTTATAAGATTATGCATGGGAAAGAGCAGGTAGAGAAAGAGGTACTTTTCTCCCTTTCTCACAATACAAGAACCCGTGGGCACTCCATGAAATTGCTGAGCGGTCGGGTTAGAACGGATAAAAGGAAGTACTTCTTCACCCAAAGAGTGATTAACACATGGAATTCACTGCCACAGGAAGTGGTGGCGGCTACAAGCATGGACAGCTTCAAAAGGGAATTAGATAAGCATATGGAGCAGAGGTCCATCAGTGGCTATTAGCCACAAGGTATAG
>NW_015160236.1:612569-640214 GCF_001447785.1 Gekko japonicus
AAAGAAAAGCATTCAGACAAAGAATTACTGGAGACAGAGTTATTTGCCAAGCGGCTTTTGAATAGACTTTAGAAATGTAGATACTTTACCTGCTAGAACTGTCTCTACTGAGTGGAGGGGGAAGACTGGAGGCTTGCTCTGAGGCTGCCTGTCACCTGAAAATGGAGACCCCCTTTTCAGAGCTGTGGCTAGCTCTGTGTTTCAGAACCAGGAGTGCCTGAGTTTTGTGGGTCTCTGGGTCAGGTTAGAAGTGGGGTGCCCTTGCTATTGGGGCTACCCAAGAGTAAAAGGCAGCGCCGCTGGCAACAAAAAGGTTACACCCAAAACACACCCCACTCCCAACGATAGGCTATTTACATTACATTGTTTCTCAGCTGGTTTACTCTAGGATCCCTGTCACCCTACTGGTCCATTCTAGGATCCTAGCCAGCTATTGTTATGCATCCCCAAGCTGCGTCCATTGGTAAGTACAGTTCAGGCTCAGTACATAACACATTCAAAACATACAAAGTACAATACAACCCCAAATAACTCCCATGGGTTTTTTTTTTTTTTTGATGTCTGATGCTTCATTCATGTTTTCAGAAAGCTAGTCAGTCAAATGATGACCATGCATGACCATAATAACATATTTTTGATGAGTGATTTTTAACAAACATTGCAGTCACTTTATAGAGCGTATAACTGCAAGGAACTATTTCAGTTAGTCATAAAGATGCCTTCTGTACATAAATAATGCACCCCATTAGTGTATAAGTAATCTTTTCAGGTCCTGAGTACGCTGGCAAGTTTCAGGAGAAACAGAATCTGACAACTCTTGAGCTGAAATGAATTAAACCCCACTTAGAGACCAGTCCTAAGGCCAGACTGAGAACTGCTTAGGATTGCAACTAAGCCACTATGCTACTATAATGCCTAGGTATGCCAGCAGCACATCTTGGCTTATGCCAGCACCACACTGACACCAGTATAGAAATTAACTGGTCTGGGGCATCCGCGGGATCGAGTGAGCTTTGTCAGTACTCTAAGCCTCCCCACCCTGTGTCCTGCCTCTGGCATCAGTGTAAAGTTATGCCAGCAACACCCCCACCATAGGTATACAATACAACTACACATCCCCCGTCTCCCACTATACCTGCAGAGCCAGGGCAATTTAGGATACCCACTAAGCCTGTATCAAATCACAGTTCTCCTAAACATTGTGTAAATCCCAGCCAAGACTAGCTGGAATATTTATTTGCACTGCAGAGTTGTGGTGCTGTTAAGGAATTGTCCATAGAGAGGAGCACATCTTGCTCCTATGGACGTTAGACTGGATTTCTCAGTTTTTCGAGCCTGTGGGCACCTTTATAGTTTTGGCAGAAGGTAGTGGGTACAACCACAAAATGGCTGCTGCAGAAGATGCAGCCAACCACAGAATTGCAAGAAGAGAGCACATGCTTACTTCTCAACATTTCAGGCAGAAGGTCTGTTTAACAGTCGGCCTTTTATGATGTGGAGAGTCCTGACATCTTTATCTTTCTAGCTCTGTTGCCCTCACTGAAGTCTGTGTGTGATTGTACTATGAGACATTGCACTGTCCATCCCTTCCAATGTATATCAGATGGTGGTGCATGGGTCTTCATCTGCTTGTTATCTTAACCGTTTCGCCTCACTCTGAGAGGGGGCTGAAAGGGTTGTTCTGTTTGCACTGTTATGCTAGTGTAAGAAGGAAAGCCTGGATTCACAATCCTCCAAGCGTGGCTAGTGTTATAAACCAAGCAGACGTGCATGATCATGTGGAGGGAGGAAAGGAGAATAAAGTGCACTGGAATGAATGGAAACATACAACTGTCATGAACGTCATGAATGCAGCAGATAGATGCTTACATGGGAAAGTGTAAAGCTATTTTTTTTATAATTTATGGCAGCTGATCAGGGTGAGTGGCTCATCCCTGTAATAGGATATGATAGTGCAAGGTGTTAGCCGTGCCTGGGACTCCTTCCAAGCCTGTCTGGTAGCTAACCACATACTGGGCTTGAACCAGTAAACTTGCTCTATTCCACAGTGCTATGCTTTCCCCAATAGTCTTTTCTGCCCTGGTACATATAGTTGGTTTTGATACTAGGGAGAATTCTACACGTACCATGAACTGTCCCTTTTCTGCGTGCCCAACCAAGTATTCAGTTAGAGGAATGTGTTACAGTTTATGTGACATGCAGGCTTCTGTCCCCCCCCCCCTTTATTTTGCTGCTTTTTGTGGGCACAAGATAAATTGGACTTTTGTTTCCAGCTTCTCCCTTTTCAGTCCTTCCCATATCAGTGCTTTTCCACAGTGAGCCTTCGGTGAATGTGCAGTTGTGTATCCTCTTGTTGCTGTCCTACTGTCTGTGGTCCCCTTGCCTAACAAAATGGCTGCTTGTCCAGGCACTACTTCCACTCATGACCTGAACCCTTGTTTGGGAGAAGCCATGGCTTTTTTGGGGGGAGGGATGCATTCATGGGTGTGGGTGTTCCTCTGCTAAGTTTCTTGTGTTCTCTCCCTTCCATGTGGGTGGGAGGGCATGGTGACATCAGAGAAGCATGTTGGCATTGGTGTGTGTTGGTTGGCTTCTTCCATTTATGGTTGACAGAAGGTGTTGTTGGTGTTCTGCTATGTGAGTGGTGTTTGCAGAACTGTTAGGGACCCAGTACGATTGCCACGCTCGTAGCTCCTCAGAGTTGGGTCTTTTGTAAATATATGTTCCCTGTTGGGAAAGCATATGATATCGACAAGCTACACAGGAGTCACTCTGCTGTAAGCTACATTAGCCTTAGGAATATTGACATCCATGCCAGAATAATGTTTAATGTACTTTGTTCCCTAGAAGCAGAAAAACTGGAGAAGTAACAAAATTTCAAGGACACAAATGTTAATTATAGCCTATACAGTGATTATATTTATTTGAAATTATTCTTTTACATAGCAAATCTTTCTTTTCCCTTAGTTTTTTGAGATTTTTCAAGAACAATATTTTGTTTTGTTTTGGGCTTCCTCATTTTGTAGGACTGAATTTTGGAGCTGTTTGTTTATACTTTTAACAGTACCTCTCCAAGCAGAGTTATTGCTTCTAAGTCCATGGAAGTCAGTTTTGAAGTCAATGAAGTCAATTGACTTAGAAGGTGTTGTGTATGCTGACCGCCACTGGGTGGCCAGCGAACAGCCAGAGCTTGACTCTGGAAGAACAATAGGGACTAGGCTCCTAGTCCCTCCACTGGGGAACCAATGGGCACCGTGGCGGGAGATTCAAACCCACCAACGGGGTCCAGGGGTGTGTCCCTGGAGTGTATATAGTTGGCCGACCGGCCGTTAGCCAGTAGTCTTGTTGTGTACCAAATAAAGCATGCTTTGCACTATGCCGGTTTTTGTCCTTCGTCCATGCGGCAAACCCACTACACAATAGAAGGGTATAACAGTACTGAGCATAGCACTGTTAGTCCTCCAATTTAGCCATGGAATATGATGTCACATAACTATTCAGTGTTGATTCTTAAAGAAAGATGGATTTCTCTGCTCACCCAAACTGCTTCAGCTTCAATTCTGTGCAGAGTCTTTAGCTTGAATTGGGAATGATTACAGAATACTGTTGTACATACGGTCAAAGCAAAAAGCTCATTCATTACACTACAGAAATATTTTCATTTTGGATCACCTGTTGGTGCTGCACCATTTCAGTTTCCCAGAAGGTGGCAGTATGGCGCTTTTCCAATTCTGTATGAGCTGGGATGTGGAATGGTACGGTACAGCCCAATCTCATCAGATCTTGGAAGCTCACCGGGGTTATTTGGATAGGAGACCACCAAGCAAGACTGCAGAGGAATACAACAGCAAAACACCTCTGCTTCTCTCTTGCCTTGAAAGCTCCTTGCAGGGTCACCATAAATCACTTGCAACTCGATGGCACTTATGTACATATGCCTCTATGTATAACATAAAGACTAATTGGCACCTCCAAGTCCAGAGGCAGGAAACCACCAATATTAGGAGGTGACATCAGGGGAAGGCCTTGGTCTGTATGCCCTGTTTGTTGGCCCTCCAGGGCACTTAGTGGAAAACTGTCTGAAATGGGATGCTGAAATAGATGGTCCACTTGTTTGACCCAACAGAAGTCTTCTTCTGTTCTTACATTATCATGGAATTAATTACAAATGTTTGGCAATCTTTTGGCACATGTTGCAAGTGGCATAATAGAAATATATTGAGATTCCTTTAACACCCTACATTTTTGAATGCACAATTGAGCTATTCCACAAAGGCATGGAAAACAATGATTGGGGCCCTGACCTGGACAGCCCGGGCAAGCCTATTCTTGTGAGATCTCGGAAGCTAAGCGGGGTTGACTCTGACAAGTACTTTGATGGGAGACCTCCTTGGAATACCAGCAGTCGGGAGGCGGGGGCAGGCTTTATTCAGCCACCTCTCTGAATATCCTCCAGGCCCCCAGTAGGGGTCAGTCACCAGAAGTTTCCATGACTTCCAGGTGCATACACAGTCAGTCACCAGAGGTAGCTATGGATTCCAGTTGCACACACACTCACATGCACTCACACAGATAAAAAATACAAAAAAAAATACTGAAAGAAAAAAAAACAGTGATTGGGGGTTCCACACTTTGCAAAACTTCTAAGAAAGGATGACACAAGTAGGACTTTTTTCATTCATAGTGCGATGAAAACTGATGCATCATTGCTCAGTATCATCCTCCCCGTGCATGCATTATAGCCGTTTTCGGAAGTTTTATGGCTTGTGATGCTAGGCTTCAGTTAAAATTTACCACCCTGTCTTCACAAATGTCTGTACACTTCCGAAGCCTAGTGTCACCAAGAGACGGTGCAGCTGCTCCTCTGACAACTGCCCATCTTGCTTGCACAGGCAGGGAAGGAAATGCACTGGTGTTCAATTGGGAGAAGGGGGGGATAGAGTTGAAGCAACCCTCTCCTACTCTACCCCTTTCCCATCCATCTCAATGGACAACTGGTACACACACACATGCAGTTGTGTAACTGTGTAGGTGCTTATGGCCTGACCTGGATGGCCCAAGGTAGCCTGGTCTCATCAGATCTTGGAAGCTAAGCAGGGTCAGTCCAGGTTGGTATTTGGATGGGAGACCACCAAGGAAGTCCAGGGTTGCTATGCAGAGGCAGCCAATGGCAAACTACCTCTGCTCGTCTCTTGCCTTGAAAACCCTATGGAGTTGCCTTAAGTTGTCTGTGATTTGAAGACAAAAAAGTGTTCATGTACAGGTCACAAGAGTTTTCTGCCATTTGTTGCTTTTTAAAGGAATTTTTAATTTTGTATGAATTTGTACTTATAATTGGATTTATTACTATTTTTGTATTGTGACCTACCCTGAGTCCGCTTGCAACGAGGGCAGGATAATAATAATAATAATAATAATAGTAATAACAATAGTAACAGTAGTAATAACAGAAACAGTATCAGCAGCAGCAGTAGTAATGCAATTCAAGTTTAGGCAATATTTTCGGTGCAAGTGCCCCCAAATGCGACTTCTATTGGTGTGCCAGCAAACAAAGTGCTGGGTGGGGGAGATGATGATTATAATTGGCTTGGTGACACACTGGGAGCAAGGCAAGGCCAGGGTGCTGCCAGCACTTCAGAAGCTTGCCTTAGACCTAGTTGGCATTTGCATGGGTCCAGAGGGAGATGATGGGCTCTCCTATGTTGCTAGTCCAGTAGCACTTCCAGCTTCTCGGGGGGGGGGGAGAAAATCACCTAGGTAAAGAACTGACCATCTGGTAACTAATTTCATGAAGATTAGCAGTCACTTTCATAATTATGACATCATAGACTAATTTTGCTTTGGACCAAAAGATAAATGATGGTGTTTGAGGCATCATAGAATCTGGGAAAATGTCTGAGATTATTGTGCTCAGAAACTGAAATTTGTGATCATTAAGAACCTAACTCTGTATTTTCAGTTAAAGGCTAATTAAACAGGAAGCAAAAGAATTGTCAATAGTAACTTGTTAGAACTAGAGTTCCACTTGGTAACTCCCGGTCATTTTTTCAGGGTATTTTGTTAGCTGTAAATGCTGATGTCCTTTGAACATAAGAACATAAGAGAAGCCAATGTTGGATCAGGCCAATGGCCCATCCAGTCCAACACTCTGTCACACAGTGGCCAAAAATACCAGATGCCATCAGGAGGTCCAGCAGTGGGGCCAGGACACTAGAAGCCCTCACACTGTGGGCCGCCCCCAGCACCAAGAATACGGAGCATCACTTGCCCCAGAATGAGAGTTCCTATCTATACCTTGTGGCTAATATCCCCTGATGGACCTCTGCTCCATATGTTTATCCTTTGGAACTAAAAGGATTAGATAAAAGGGATGCATACTGGATGTATGAACACATTTAGAGCCTATAATATCCCACTGTATTCAAAAAGAGACCCCTAGTCCTGTAAGGGAGAGCTGTGCATGGAAGCAGGTACTGCTACACTATTTCCGTGATATTCATCTGGAAACATATCTACATAGCAATGGCACATCTGGGCACAAGGTCTCTCAGATGTTTTCCGTAGGGACAGGTCTCCCCATACCTGCACCTGTATTTGTCTGCCACTTTCCCTTGCTTCTGCAAATGTTTTTGCAGTCCCAGGAGCAAACATGCAGCTTGTCCCCTCTACGTCAGTTTGCTGTAGTGGTTAAGAGCGCAGACTCTAATCTGGGAAAACCAAGTTTGATTCCCCACTCCTCCACATGCAGCTGTTGGTGTGACCTTGGGTCAGTCACAAGTTCTCTCAGAGCTATTCTCTCACAAGCAGTGCTCGAAAGAGCTCTCAGCCCCACCTACCTCACAGGGTGTCTGTTGTGGGGAGGGGAAAGGGAAGGGATTGTAAGCCACTCTGAGACTCCTTAGGGTAGTGAAGGGTGGAGTATAAATCCAGTCTCTTCTTCTTTTTTCTCCACAGCATTAGACTTCCCTGTTTCCGGGAATTCCCTTGCTGTGCCACAAGAGGGGGCAAACTGCATTTTTGCTCCTGGGACTGCAAAAACATTTGTGGAAACGAGGGAAAGCTGCTGGGGAATACAGGTGCAGGCGTGGGGAGAGCCATCCCTGTGGAAAACATCTGATGTGATCCACGTTTACACTGCCAGATATGGATATGACACACTGGGTGTGGGCAGTGTAGACAGGAATGGGAATGTGTATCTCTAGGTGCTCTATGTCCCACTGTGCAATCCTATGTAGAGTTAATTCAGTCTGTTTTAATTCTAATCTTTTTTAAAATGACATTTTTGTACTTTTTATTGTCAGGTCTCAGTTATCTGGGAAGAATGAGAGCTTATAATGATTTAAATAAACAAATCAAACAATAAATTCTTTGTGCACTGCTATACCTCAATCATAGCCATCTAATTAAAAATAAATTAACTGTATCAAAAATTAATGTGAGATAAGCACATTATTTATGTCTGACTCATCTCTGCTGCAACCGGTTTTGGGGATCATAATGCCATGTTGTTTGTTTTTTAATCCTGGCAAATGCATTAAATTCTTGTTTAGACAATTGAGATACCTTGTTTTAAAATTTGTCAGAATTAACAGCAGTTTTCTTTTGAGCCAGTCTGCACCGAAGGCGGGATACAAATTGAAAATAATAAAATAAAGAAAAAATAGAGAAAAAAAACTTTTCTCAAACTCTGTTCTGGCTCCTCTACTGACCTCACTGCCCTTCTCAGGTATGAATTAATTTGGTTGTTGGCAATCAGCCTGTGATTCTGGCGGATTTTGCAAGATAAGCATTAGGAAGCCTGGTTAGTGTTTGGGGGTTAAATTTCTGCAGACCCATTCTATAAAGATAACACAGTGCAATCAATCAGTAGCTTACAGCCTCTTTGGTAAGCAACTCCCACAAATAATGGCAGGAACAGAAGATCCTTGCATTTGCTCTTGGGAATGCATTTTTACAGGGTAGTTCCCAGTCCCTTCTCTGCTTGCTCTAGGTACATCTCCTCTTCCTCCTCCTCCTCCTCCATACATGCTCCTCTTCTTGCCACATGCCCTTCTTCCTCTCTCCCTGTGCTTGTTTCACCAGTTTGCCCCTTCTGAAGGCAACACTGCACTTTGCTCACACAGCCATTGGTCTATCCTCACACTTGTATTGAAAGTTAACCCTGGAATGAAGGAAGTCCCCCTGAATCAGCATAAAGGAGTGACCTAGATCTGGACCACAAAAATGAACAGAGGAGATTAACTAGAATGCCGCCTCCACCAGGAAAAGAAAAGATAAAGAAGTGTTTATGATAAATCTGCAGAAATGCTGAGTAATCCAAGGCCTTGTAGTAAAGATAACTGAACAAGAGAGTGTAAAATATGCTCCCAGTTGTCTCACGGTCTTTCTGAGCCAGGCTTGGCCATATCTACAGTTTACACTGACAGATTAGGACCAGTCACATTTGCCAGTGTTTACTTCTGGGTGTGATTCAAGGCTATTAAAATATTAGTCCACGATATTGTTCATTGTTGATTAGAAATATGTTGTTCACATCCAAAGGAGTGCTAAAGCAGATGTTTAAAATATGGTGGGAATTATATGAACACTGAATGGAAGGACAGGACTGAAGACAGGGCTGCCACGAGCCACCACAGGGCCCCAGACAAAAATTCAATCTGCCCCCTCCCATCCAAAACAAATATCATAACAAAAACAAATCACTTGGCTTTCTGTTACTGTGAACAGAGTGATACTTGTTTCTTAGGCGCCTTAGAGATTTTTGGGGTATCTTATGAAGGGAGTGTTGACTCCTGAAAGTTTATATCCCGAAAATCTTACTAATCTCTAAGGTGCTATTGGACATGAATCTAGCTGCCACCAGAGAGGGATCAAGTTCTGAAGAACAGCTTCATTACAGTTCAAAGATCTATTCATATCTAACCATCCCTTTTTATCCCACCCTTCCATCAAGGTGCACAGAGCTACACGATTCACCCTTCCTCATTTTATCCTCACAGCACGAAACTGGCTGGAGGGGAAAATGCTAAGCATAGCCCAGCTCATTCTTCTCTCATCACACTCTTCACTTTTGTGCCTTTTTCTTCTCTGTGTGCAAAAAGAATAAACATATCCTAGAGCTACCTAATGAGAGACCAGTGCCACAGTTCAGAGTATACCTGGAGGTCTTTTTGTGTGTGCAGAAGATGGCATCTTCAATAAAGGCTATCTCTAGCTAAAAGGACATCAGTAGCAGGGAGATGAAAGACCTCTGCAGGAGGTCTGCCGGAGAACCTGGAGAGCTGTTCTCAGCCAGCAGTTTTCAGACATGCTACCTTGAGAGTCTTTCCATGTCAACTTATTTGCAGAAAAGCTTAAAACAAGCACTTCATGTGTGATATTCAGATTCTCTTTAGAATACTCTCAAGTGATTCCTGGAGTTGGGAAATCGGATTTGTCAGAAACCTGAATTCGACGAGGATTCACTGACAATGCCTAAGCAAACTGGCCAATCAACAATAATATATCTAATTCTGAACTTGGCTTTAGGGTGCAGATCAAACACTCACACACACACGCGCAGATGTCATATAGGAATAGGGGAAATTCTGAAATATGCAGAAAATTCTTAAGAATGCTACAGGGCTAAAAATAACCCAAAAGCGTAAAAAAGCCATATATGAATTCTCAGATGGTACAGAGGGGAAACCCCCCCCCCTCTGGGTAGCATTTTGAGGGGTTATACAGTGTATCACAGCTCCAGGAGAGCCGTGGCTCAGTGGTAGAGCAGCTGCTTGGCATACAGAACATCCCAGGTTCAATCCCCAGACTTGCTAGTGAAAAGGATCAGGCAGTAGGTGATGTGAAAGACCTCTCCTATATCTCTTTGAGAGCCACTGCCAGTCTGAGTGGCCAGTACTGACCCTGATGGACCAATGGTCTTGTAAACCCAATTTCTTCCACCAAACCCAGCTGATGGAAGAAATTATTAATTAATTACGGTAATTAATTATTTATTAATTATATTTATACCCCGCCCATCCCGCAAGCGGGCTCAGGGCGGCTAACACTGCGGTTAGTAAAGATTACTGAACAAGAGATTTATGGGGCCTGGGTTTGTTTAAGGGGGGGGGGGCTGAGACAAAGCAAGCAGTGGTGCCTCCAGCCCACTGGGTTCCACTTCCTGAAAGGAGGGGGTGTCCAGTAGGCAAAAGAAAAGAAATTCAAAGACAGCTCCCAGACTCTTCTATCAGGGCTGCATTACAGCTTTCATGGGCTCTAGGCACTTTTGCCTTTGTGGGCCCCTCCCACCATAATAATATCAATATTAAAAATTATTTTTGATATAACTTTAAATACATCAATATTTTATTTTTTCTATTTTAGGCAAAATATTATTGTGGACCCCAAACATTTCATTGTTTTCTGATATGAGAGGAAAAAATTAAAACGTTTTTCTTCAACCCTAAATGTTCATCCCCCCCCTTCCAAAAAAAATAAAATTAAAACATTTTCATGGGCCCCTAAAAGTATCATGGGCCCTGTGCCTAATGGATAATAAGTCGGCCCTGCCTCCTATCACCTGTAACTATACACAAGTACAACTGAGAACAGAAGTAGGGCTTAATTTAATCAGGAGGGATGGGAAATCAAAGCAGGACACACTTATAAGAAATTCAAACACAACTGACAGTTGGAACCGAAGAGGCGATTAGAGACTTTGTTTTACTGACTTTCTGAGGCCTTCTGGAAACTTCTCACACTCCGCCTGCTGTGGCTTGCCTGTCTGTGGTGGTGGTCGTGGTGCTGCTGCTCTTCAGGCTTTTTGTGTTGCTGCAGCTCCCTTGAGGCTCCCTCTCGGATCTCTCTGTTTTCTGCCCTCAGGGTCAGATGGCTCCTGTCTCCTGTCCCTCTCTTTTTCTCCTCAGGGCTTTCCTACAACTCCCCCTCGGGGACCAAATACATTTTCCCTCCAAATTCCAACAGAGGTCCAGACCCACAGGGTTACAGTCCGATTCAGTATAAGGCAGGTTCTCCTGTTTTCAAACCCATCCCAAATGGTGCTTGACCAGAGAAAGGAAGAAGAACAGAGCCCCTAGAGAGGCTGACTAGGGGAAGGAAGCGGGTAAACTAAGCAGGAGGGGGGACAGACTAGGCCATTTGTTGGGGGAGTACGGTTGCCAGCTTTGGGTTGGGAAATTCCTGGAGATTTTAAGGGTGGGGCCTGGGGAGGGTGGGGTTGGGGGGTGGAAGAGATTTCAGCAGGGCATAATGCCACAGAGACCAACTGTCAGGTAGCCCTGTCATGGTGCTGGAAAGTGGAGGGGGCATCTCCCTCTCCACGCCAGCTCATCCTGCCTAGCTTTTCGCTGCTTATCTCTGCCCCGACTTTGTTATCCCAGCTGCAGCATTACGCAGCCTGGGAATCTTAACAGTTTGGGTGTGCAGCCACTTGGGGGTGGGGAACGTTTGATTTTACTATAAGTCAGTGGCCATCATATTGCAGGTCAATCCTGACACAAGCTGTCTATTCGTTCTTAGTAATGGATTACCATTAAACACTTATCTTCTTCAGAAGCCTTGGTGTGTGGTGTGATCCTGCTAAAGAGCCTGACACCAACTTCCAAAGCAGCCATTTTCTCCAGGACCAGGGCCAGATCCAGACTTTGGGGGGCCATGGGCAGAGAGTTCCCAAGGGGGCCCTTCCCACCCACTCACCCCCGTGTCTCATTACCTGCCTGTGCATCCTTCACCTGCCCTGCTTGCATTCCTTACCACTGCCTATGCTCACAGCCATCTGTACTGCTCACAGCCTAAGAATGCCAGCCTCAAGGTGGGCTCTGGGGTCCCCTGGAATTGCTGCTCATCTCTGGACTACAAAGATCAGTTCCTCTGCAGAAAATGAATGCTTTGGTTTGGAGGGTGGACTTCATGGCGTTGCACCCCATTAAGCTCCCTGTCCTCCTCAGGCTCTGTCCCCAGATCTCCAGGAGGTTCCCAACCTGGAGCTGGCAGCCCTACTCCCACCTCCTGCTGGTGGCCGGAGAGGACCTGGCAACCCTACCACAGCCCTTTCCCTGACTGCACCAGGCAGTGTGTGCAGAGCAAGTTTGGTGTAGTGGTCATGGCGGCTCCTTCTCCTTCTCCTCCTCCTCCTTGAAAAAAAGGTGCTGGAACTCTCAAGAGGGAAAAGAAGTTTTCAATCTATATACTGAAAACTCATGAACTTTTAAACATTTTAAAAGGAATTTTGTCGAAGAGGTTCTGGAACTATGTTCCAGCGTGTTCCCCTAGGAAAAAAGCCCTGGCTAGTGGTTAAGAGCAGCGGACTGTAATCTGGAGAACCGGATTTGATTCCCCACTCCTCCACATGAAACCAGCTGGGTGACCTTGGGTCAGTCACAGTTCTCTCAGAGCTGTTCTCTCAAGAGCAGTTCTCTCAGAGCTCTCTCAGCCCCACTTACCTCATGGGGTGTCTGTTGTGGGGAAGGGAAGGGAAGGAGATTGTAAGCCACTCTGAGACTCTGAGTGAAGGGCGGAGTATAAATCCAATTCTCCTCCTCCTCGGGTGGTGGAGCACTCACAAGTGAGCAGGCAGTCAAAGGGCCGGCAGCTGCAGGCCCTACCAGCAGTCTAGTAGCTGGCCACCTGAGGGTATGCTAGCCATGTCCAGGGGAACTGATCTCTGTCCCCAGGATACCAGTTGTAATTCCAGGAGATCTCCAGCCACCACCTGCAGCTGCTGGTGTGACCTTGGGTCAGTTACTAGATCTTTTAGAGTTGTTCTCTCAGGAGCAGTTCTCAAAAGAGCTCTTTCAGCCCCACCTACTTCACAGGGTGTGTGTTGTGGGGAGGGGAAGGGAAAGGAGATTGTAAGCCACTCTGAGACTCCTTCGGGTAGTGAAGGGCAGGGTATAAATCCAATCTCTTTTCTTCTAACACTTCATGAGCCTTCGGGGTAGGGCAGGATATAAATCTAAGATAAATAAATAAATAAAGATAAATAAATAAATAAATGACAAGCTCCTATTATACACTCATAGCAAGAAGTAAAACAAAGTAGGTACAACCCAACAGTGGATCCTGAGGCTGCATCTTTAACAGAATATTTTGCAATAGTCAATGAGAAATAAAATCTCATACATGATGCTGGATGGGAACATGACACACTGAACGCCATGTATTGTTTGTTCTGTCTGGTTCAGATAAGAGCCTTGGATTCTGAATAATTCTGTTTTTGCACACTTGTGTCTCTGTGCATTCAGCCCCCCCCCCCGCACCTCTCAGGAATTCCAAAAGTCTACTCTCATGTTTTTGAGCCTTGTACATCATAGCATTTAGCTAGGTTGGGAGTAAAACAAGACCTTGAAGATGAAAGCATTCACAAACAATGGAAATGTATAAAGACTGTAGTAAATGTGAGATAGAATTAGCCTCTTCCTTGAAAGGTCAGCCTTGGTTCCCCCAAAAGAAGCGGAAATAGTCTTCTGTCCACCAAGTCTACACTTGCTATTTCAAATTCTTTGTACGAAGATCTGATAGAAGATATGGAAATCATGGGAACTGAAGTTCAAGCTCCCCAAGGGTTCTACATTACTTATATGTGACTGTATTAATCTGGCCTTATATCTTTGGCCCATGTGACTCAGCACTGCAGACAGACAAGGTCTATCTTTCAAAGTCTCCAGAGATTTGTGTTTCCTAACACCTGGTACTTGATCCTTAGACAGGAAATGCCATGGAACTTTCAGCATGTGAAGCAGATGCTCTGCCTATATTACTCAGGTCAACCTTTAGAATCGAGATTGCCGCATTCAGTTATCAAATAAAATGTTTTGATCAACTTAAAATGTGCTTCAGTTAATCAAAGTGGCTTCCAGCAGCTGATTTTGTCAAAATTAATTATTCTTATACATATATTTTAAAAAATAGTGCAGAGGGAAAGTGTCATCTTAGAAAAGGTGAAAAAGAAGAGGGACTCTTCTAAGATGATGCCTACTGCAATGGTCCTGTGCAGTGTCTTCAAGGAAATTTATCTCTATATCTATTTGATTTCTTGTATCTAAATATATGTTGATTTAATCAATTCAATCAATTAATCGACTGAAAGAATAGAAGAGCAGCTTTTTATACCCCACTTTTCTCTACCTTAAGGAGTCTCAAAACTGCTTATAATTACATTCCTTTCCTCTCCCCAACGCACCTTGTGGGGCTGAGAAAGTCCTGAGAGAACAGTGACTGGCCCAAGGTCACCCAGCAGACTTCATGTGGAAGAGTGGAGAACCAAACCCAGTTCTCCAGATTAGAGTCCGCCGGTCTTAACCACTACGCCACATTGATTCATCAACTAAAACTCAAAGAACCAGTAAATAAGTTTTTAAAAAATAAGGTGACAGCTCTATTTAGAATACAGTGATTCTATACACACAGATGAGTTTCCCAGCAATTTGGAGTGAATAAGTAGCAGGAAAAAAAATATAAAGCCTCCCAGAGTAATTTGATATGTGCCAGCATGCTCCCAATTGAGAACTCAACTGAAAATCATTGCTATCGAGCCTGTCTTTGAAGCTTTACAACGGTATGGTAAAGAAGGTGTGAATTTGGAGCTGAGGCCATGTGATTGCATCAGCACAGAACTGGCTGTCATGTGACTCTCTGCAGCCTGCATCTCAGCACTTCGATTTGATCACGTCAGCTGGTCCAGCAAATGTTTCTTTTAGCTGCCACATGGCCAATGGCATCTGATTATCACCTCATATGGCAGAAGAAAGCAAGTCTCCATTAGGTGTCACTCTGCACTAAAGAAAGCACTTTTTAGGCCTTCAAACGCTCAGAAAATAGCAAATGTATGTGGGACCGTAGAATGGAAGGTTAAATATTAGGAAGAACTTCCTGACAGAGCGGTGCCTCAGTAGAACAGGCTTCCTTGGGAGGTGGTGGGCTCTCCTCCTTCACAGGTTTTCAAACAGAGGCTAGGTGGCCATCTGACAGCAGTGCTGATTCTGTGAACTTAGGCAGATCCTGAGAGGGAGGGGAGGAAGGGCTGCCTCAGTGCTTAGTTCTCGTGGCCCTTTCTCACACACCTAGGGAAATGTTGATCACAACTTTGGGGTCAGGAAGCAATTTTTCTCCAGGCCAGTTTGGCTGGGGATCCTGGAGGGGGGTTTTTTTGCCCTCTTCTGGGCATGGAGCAGGGGTCACTGGGTGTGTGTGGGGGGAGGTATTTGTGAATTTCCTGAGAATTTGTGAATTTCCTAGATGACCCTGGAGATCCCTTCCAACTCTATGATTCTATATATCTGTCTAGCTCCACTTTTAAGGTTGCCAGACCCTCAGTCCATCCAGTGGATCCCCCAGTCTTCGGGGCTTCCACTTGCTGCTGGCCAGCTGGCTGGTGAGGGAAGCCCCACCCTCAAACAGGGATGTCACAGTGCAACACACCTGTCATGATGACGTCACCCAGGAGTGATGTTATCACATTGCCGACATTGGGGGGAGGGTGACGCTCTAGTTTTTGGGCAAACTATGATTTTGAGGGCAAAAAATCATGACGTTTTGCCCAAAAGCTAGAGCGTCACCCCCCAATGTTGGCAACGTGATGACGTCACTTCTGGGTGGTGGTGACATCGCGGTGCGTGTGCCAGAAGATCCTGACTGGCAGCCTGGAACCCCCCACTGGCGGCCAGGTAGGACCTGGCAACCCTATCTAGTTCACACCAGTTCAGGATTTCTACAGCCTCCCTCAGATCAACCAGAAGGGCAAGGTGGAGCTGACTGTTAGTTGCATATTGGTGACAACCCAGCCTGAATCACCAAAGAAGAAGAGTTGGGTTTATACCCTTCTCTTCTCTGCCTGAAGGAGTCTTGGAGTGGCTTACAATCACTTTCCCTTCCTCTCCCCATAACAGACACCCTGTGAGGTAGGTGGGGCTGAGAGAGCTCTGAGAGAGCTGCAACTGACCCAAGGTCACCCAGCTGGCTGCATGTGGAGAAGTGGAGAATCAAACCTGGTTCTGCAGACTGAAGTCTGCTGCTCTGAACCCCCACACCAAGATGACCTTACCGAGCAATATCATGTAGATATTAAAGAACATAGGAGACCCCAGCAGCCAAAGGCCAAAGGGAAGAACAGGAATTCCCCCACACCAGCTTCTTAAACCACCATCTAGTCAGGGCCAGCGTCTGCATCCCCTGAGATGGGGCAGCTGCCAAGGCTGAGGGTTTCTGGCAAGGCAACTTCTGTTGACTCCCCAACTCACTTATTTGCTGTCTCTCCACCATGGTCCCAACTTCACACAATGCCCAGTGCCACTGGGAAAAGGACCGCAGGCGGCGATGAACATAGGAAATGGGAGAGCCCACAAACTGGCAGTGGAAGGACACACTGGCAGATGGGAAGCATGTAGGTGGGTGGGTGGGTAGAAGAGCATGTGTGGAGGGTCTAGTGGTGGGTAGAACTGGGGAGGGGGACCCTGAGAACTCTGCCCAGGATCCCTTTAAAGCTGGAACTGGTTCTGCTCTAGATTGGACTGGAACCGCCACAATACAGTGCCTTCCAGTCCCATATTTCTGATGGTACTGAAAACTGATGGTTTCATAGGCAGGGTGCCACGGTGGCTCAGAGGTTAAGACGCAGAGCTGCAGACCGGATGGTCTGTAGTTCAGCAGTTCGAGACCCGAGTGCCGCCTGATGGAGTGAGCTCCCATCTCTGGCCCCAGCTCCTGCCAACCTAGCAGTTTGAAAGCAAGAAATTGCAAGTAGATAAATAGGTACCGCTTTGGTGGGAAGGTAACAGCGTTCCATGAGCCTCAGCGTTTAGTCCTGTCAATCACATGACCATGGAGAAGTCTTCAGACAGCACTGGCTCTTCAGCTTAGAAACGGAGATGAGCACCACCCCCTAGAGTTGGATTCAGCTGGCTTTCGAGCAAGGAAAATCTTTACCTTTACCTTTAGGCAGGGTGAATTTTTGCACTAGGTGGGACACTGGTGCATCCACTGGCCCCATCCTGGCTATGGCTCCAATTCCCCATTCTCAGCTTTTCAATTGGACTCTATCCTATAGTCTATATCCACATTTCTTAATGGGACCTCTTAAATGCACATCGATTTATATTTATCTCCTATGTATCTCTCTTCCCATAAATATAAATAGATTGCTGTAAAGGAAACCTTTTTGGCTTCAACATGCATTGCTTTTGCTGTGTTTACACTGACATTCCTAAAGGGAGAAAATGTGTTGTTTCCCCAATAACGGAACTCCTACACACAAATGTTTGCAGTGGCCCTGATGCAAAATGCAATTAAAAGCTTATCCATTCTGATTTTATTTCCTGAAGCCTCCTAGTTAACCTTACTTACTACAGAGCTGACAAATGTATAAAACTAAAACACTCCAGCTTGGTCTGTTTGTGGGTGTCTAACAACGCCTTGATCAGCAGAAATCAGAAAAATAAAGCTTTAACAGAGAAATAAATATTGTGGGCCCAGGGGCATAGAGAAGAGCGTAGGCGAACAATGATACAACCATATCACAGTGATCTGGAGAAATAAAAGGCCACGGATATACCGAATACAGACTGCGGTAGCTCAAGTGGTTAAGACGCTGAACTGCAGGCTGTGGAAGGTCAGTAGTTCAGCAGTTCGAGACCTGGGTGCCGCATGATGGAGTGAGCTCCCATCTCTAGTTCCAGCTCCTGCCAACCTAGCAGTTCGAAAGCAAGAAATTGCAAGTAGATAAATAGGTACCACTTTGGTGGGAAGGTAACAGCGTTCCATGCGCCTTGGTGTTTAGTCATGCCGGCCACATGACCACGGAAACATCTTCGGACAGCGCTGGCTCTTCGGCTTTGAAACGGAGATGAGCACCGCAAACCTAGAGTCAGATTCGACTGGCTTTCGAGCAAGGGAACCTTTACCTTTTACCTTTATACCAAATACACCACAAGAGCATTGAAGCAGCACGGGGATGGATCCTGAATCGGCCGCCCTGCCAGCCGCCCAATTAACCCCACACTCCAACCGGCCTGCTGGAGGTTCAGCCAAGGAGTGGCAAATGCTGGGAGCCAAGTGGGTGCTGCCCACTGCATGGTTCCCTTGCCACCTGGTGGTGAGAGCCCCACTGAGAGCCCCCAAGCTGAGTATGCTGCTGAACTGGCTCCACCCCAAGACCCCTTAAGGCAGTCCCCAGAACATGGGATGAGGGGCACACAGGCACTGCCTTCTCAGCCAAAAGGATCCATCCCGATGCCCAAACTGCCACAAGAGATGGGGAGGGTGTGATTATCCCCTCTGCTCCTGCCAATACTCCTATGCCTGTAGCCAACAAAGCAGCCAGCTTATCTGTGCCCCATTCAGATAAGTGCAAACCATCTGCTCTGTAAAGTGTAGGTTGCCTGTAACTGATGTCTGGATGGCCAATGACACGTCCACTCAACGATTCAACTGCTCATGCCGCTGCCTTGCATGTCTTTCTGCTACCCAGGTCCACTCTGTCAGGTGATATCGCACCTCACTACTCGTGGCACTTGAGGAGGCCATACCAGATCAGGCAAGTGTTAGGAAGCCAGGAAAGAAGAGTTTCCAAGTTCTCAGCAATGGAGCACGACAGAACAGGAAGATCGTTTCTCCCCAGCTGAACGACCAAGGTGTCTGGCAGCCCAAAATGGGACACTTGACATGAAACAGTCAAGAGGAGAGAAGGCCCACACATTCCCCGATGCCCCAACCAAGTAATCCATAGCTGTTTGTCAAGACCCAAGGCTTCTTCACATCCAGACGAGGCATATGTCCCTGCTCAGAAGACGATTCTAGTATGGCTCATGGTCCATACTGATTTGAAGTGACCTGCAGGGGCTAAAAAACAAGGGCATTAGAAACCTGGCTGATCCAAAGGGCATATGTAAGACCTGTATGCCAAAGACCTCCATTGGCCAATTGCACAAATATGTTCTGTGGGAAGACCCAATTCTGAGGCCACAGTGGTGGCACCAATGTGAAAAGAGTGCACGCCAAAACCTGAGGGGGAAAGTCTCAAAGCTGTGATACCAGCTCACATAATATGGACAATTTGAAACCTTGAGAGGCAGGACCCACTGGTGTGCATAAAGAGAGTGTCAGGAGTGGAGGGCCTGATCTGGAGATAGAGCAGACTGGGTGGGGTTGGCCCACAGAACAGAATGCAGGAGGATCCATTCACCATGCCCACGCTTGTCAGTCTTGGATTGCTGTAGGCGAACATGCATCTCATAGCCAAGGATGGAGACATCCTGGTGAGATAGCCTACCCCCCCCGGCATGGTCCTGGTGTGAAGCCAAGAGCAACTGGCTGCTGTGAAAGGCCCCAAAGAAAGCTAGCATGGAAGTGAGTAGCCTCTGAAGCAGACCAGCAGGTCTAAGCGCACTGCAGGATCAGACTGACAAAAGGTAAATTGTGATGGGCTTACAAGGGTCTGGCTCAGGGGGTGAAGCCCTTTCCCACCCCTCAGTGGCCCACCGGGCCTGGAACAAATAGCAAGGATCAAGAAAGCCAAAGGCCTTACTATAAAAAAGGATATAGCTGCCAAACGAATCCCCATGGTCCTGGCAGGAAGACTCTGCTCCTTCAAGTGCACTACATAGTGGAAAACCGAAGTCTCTGTGGCTGGCCAAGGCCTAAGTAGCCCAGTGAACCTGGAAAGGATAAGAACTCAGAAGCCATGTGAGAATAGGACCAATGGATATAGGGAGCAATGGACCCCAAAACTCCCTGGGTGATCAGGCATTTCCAAGTGTCCATAGTTTTATCAGGAAGTGGTCTGGTTGTTGGTTCGCCCCAGGGACCAGTGTGCAGAACTGCTCTTCCTGTAATCAGGATAATGCATCTGCAATGTTGTTACCGATTCCTACAATGTAATGTGCAGAGAAAAAGGTGTTAGATTCCAGGTAGATTAACTTGAACCTGTGAACCAGCTGCATGACCCACTCAGAATGTGAAGATTGCCTGTTAATAATCCTGACAATGGTCTGGTTGTTGCGGCAAAAGAGAACACGTTTATTCTCGAAAATTGGGAAAGAATTCAAAAAAGATTAAGTCCCTTAAGATGTCAGTACCAACCAATTGGCCAATGTCTAGAACATCAGTGCCCTTAAAAATACACACTGAAACCAGACTGCCGGAGGCATCAATGTGCGCACCTGAGAAGAACCACCAGTGTCCAAAGATGATTGCGCCCCCCAAAAAATCCCATTAAAGTCTTTAAGGAAGTTAAGCCACACCCTGAAGTCATCCTTGATGCCAAACATGATCCTAATATGGTGGTGAGGGGCCCAGACCCCCGAAGTGGCCTGGGTCAGCAGTGCACAAAATGCATGCCCAGGAAATTCTACCCTGCAGGTGATATTAATGTGGCCCAAGAGAGCCAGTTTGGTGTAGTGGTTAAGTGCGCGGGCTCTAATCTGGGAGAACCGGGTTTGATTCCCCACTCCTCCACTCGCACCTGCTGATGTGACCTTGGGTCAGTCACAAGCTCTGGCACAGCTGTCCTTGAAAAAGAGCAGTTTGTTCTCTCAGCCCCACCCACCTCACAGGGTGTCTGTTGTGGGGAGGGGAAGGGAAAAGGAGTTTGTAAGCCGCTCTGAGACTCCAAGTGAAGGGCGGGGTATAAATCCAATCTCTTCTTCTTCTCTTCTTCTTTTAGGGTACATTTTTGGCTGCTGATAACCCACCACAGCAGGGAATTAAAGGATGAAAGTTTATCCCCAGGGAGGCATGAAGAGCCCTGAACAGAATCAAGCTGAATTCCCAAATAGGTTAACTGTGTGGTGGGGCCCTCAGTTTTGTTCTGTGCCAATGGGACACCTAACGATCAGCACAAGCTGAGGTGTTGGCAGGGCCAGCAATTAGGAAGTCATCTAACTAATGGGTGAGGTGTGGGCATTTTGTGCGGTCCTTCACAACCCACTCAATAAAAGAGCTGACTATTTCAAAGGCAGCACACATCACCAATCAGCCTATGGGCAGTGCCTTATCAATATACTAGCTACCATTGAATTTAAAACCCAGCAGGCGAAAATTCTCAGGAGGAACTTGCAGCAAACGAACTGAATGTCGCATTTTGCCATAAGGGCGTCTGTGCGACACAGGACTGAATGATTTGTACGGCTTGGTCAAAAGAGGCGTACTTGACTGAGCAAAGTTCTGGGGCAATAAAACTATTTACAGAAGAACCCTTAAGATAGGAAAAGGAGTGAAACTCACCAGTACTTTTTTAGGTACCACACTGGAGGGGAAAACCCTGAGGTTAGGGATAGGCAGAGGTTGAAAAGGTCTGCTACCTAGCCCAGCTTTGCAGTCCTTCATGACTTTTTGTGAAACAACTTTGAGTAAATCCCTGGCAGACTTGTTACAGTAGTCCATGGGGGCAAGGGAATGGAATGGAATCCTGAATCCCCTGCAAAAACCCTCCTGCAGGTACTTTGTAGTAGTCCTGTTAGGGTATCGGGTGAGTAGGCATAGAGCCTGAAGGCAAACTGGTATTTTTGCCAAATGCTTATCAAAAACAAATTATGTGGGGGAATTACTGGGTAATGTTGGAGGCAGAGGTGGATGTGGTCCTCAGTTTCCCCTCCTTTTTGCCACCAGAGCTGGAGGACCAGGTGCCACAAAAGAGCTGTCACAATGATCTGCCATGGGGGCAGGTGGCCAGGGATGTGGACCGAAACAGGCATTCAAATTTACACCTGCTCTACTGGCACTTGCCTTGGTTATACTCCCAACACACGTTAGGCTGTGTCCTGCCTGAAGCTGGCCCTGGCCCTGGCTGGGTTGTAGCTAGGCCTGGTATGAGGGCCTACAATGAGAAGCCATTACGTGTCATCCAGAAGGTCTCACACCTGGTCAATTCATTATGAGAAGTCATCTTCATAAAAGCCTTATCATACTCGATGGCAGGACTGTCCCCCGCCAGCAAACAAGCCCACAGGACATTTGCCAGATGGCTAGACAAATGCCAGACTCATTCTGGATATGCATACTGCACTATACTCATAAAGACAGTGTATCCAGAAGGCCAATTCTTTGTGCTACCCTTGCCAGTATCCTTTTTGCTGGTTTGAGGACTTACCTTGCCAGCTCCACCCTCTGGCCTCAAGGGAGTGAACACACACAACATAGAAACAATCTAAAATATGCTCCTGGACCTTCATTGCACCCCAACAGCTGATCCGTTCCCAAACGGAATCCAGCCTGGCTGCTCAACCACCTGATGCCTATGGGCCACGTTGGTAGGTCTGGAATGTACACTCCAGCCAACCAGTAATTGTCCAACATGGGGGTGAAATCCTCCTCCGAGGATGACTCACCTGAGGAGCCTTCACTGCTGGACAGATCCTGCACCCTGGTTGCCTTCCATGACCTTTTACACTTGGTATGGCTTTTCCTGGCGGGTGGAGGCCTCTGTGGAATGCTGTCCCTGGAAGCATGGACTCATCAGTTTTAGTTGCTGAATGCTGGGGTCTCCTCCTGCCTCAAGGACAAAGGGCGGCCGGCACCTCTGGAGCCACCAGGATGGTACTCTGCTGGTCAAACCGTTCAGAGAGCCAGGCAATGGCCTGAGCAATCTCCTGTAAAACAGCTGTATAATGAGGGGCCTGTGCAGTGGGCAGTACTAGTGCTGGGGGTAGCACCTGTGCCTGGAAGTAATAGTTAACTTCTGATGACCCCTAGTAGGAGGTGGCTTGATATTACCTGCCTCTGCATCCCAGCCATGGTATTCCTTGGAGGTTGCCCTTCTAAGTACTTGCCAGGGTTGGCCCTGCTTAGCTTCCGAGATCTGATGAGATCAGGCTTCCCTGTGCTATCCAGATCAGGACGCAATGTCTTTGTTTTGTTTTTAAATTTTATTTTTTTTCCCATTTCAGTTTTATTTATTTTCCAACTGTGTGACCGCGGCTAGAATACTGTACGCGAGATATTGGAAATTAGATGCTATACTGGGTAAAGATGAGTTTGTGTATAAATTGCTAAATGTAGTAGAAATGAATATTGACAAATATTTTAAAAGGTAAAGAAGGGAAAGATTGAAGAGACTTGGTCAAAAATATATAATTGGCTGAAAATATTAACTAAAGGTTAAGTATGTATATTATTTATTTATACTGTTTAAAAAGGAGAACTGTGGTTGTTTCTGTACTCAAATTATATTACAAGTGTTTGTTTTGTTTTTTTAAATTAACTCATTATTATTTTTTTTGGTATGGCTTCTTCCTTGCCTTTGCATGAAAATAAAATGAAGCTAATGAACTGCCTGGCTTCTTGGGCCACTAGAGCAACCTGGCCATAAAGAATTTTGCACTCCAATCCCCCTTTCACAGTGACCTGGTAAATAGGAACTTCTGATTCTGCAAATGTGTTGACTGGTGCCCCAAGGGCATTTGACAAATAAGACTGGCTGCAGTCACTTATATATGTTACTGGTACAAATCAAGGGCGAGGATATGTTAGAATACAAGAAGTATGATTTTTATGGAACCTGAAACACAGTGATGAAAACAGCTGTACCTGTTGGATTTATCTTGGCATGCAGTTTGTAGAGAAGTAGCACTTCTTTTTTTAAAAAAATATATTAAACAGTTAAGAATACTGTTACAAGATTAACATAAGATAGATTGTATCAAGAACATAACATAGAAAACAGTGCTAAACTAATTTTGGAGTCTACAAGTCTATACGTAGCTAATACTTTAAAATGCCTGCAATAGAGCAACATACATAACTAAGGATAAAAAGTATTTACAACAGTGGGCATAATTTAACAGTAAGGAACCATAGAGAAGGACAAGCTACATGAATTGAGTCTATCTATAGTAGAGGATCTACTAAAGAAGGTAGATATGAGAAAAGGTTGGTATGTGAAAAATAGGTAATTACTGGAAACCAGGTCAAGACAAAAGTGGTGATGTAGGAATCATCACCTGGCTTTGAATATTTCTCAGAAATTTTGTCTAGGATACAATACTCTGACTTTTTCTAGCCATCCTGGAATAGTTGGTGGCATTGTGTTTTTCCATTTGCAGGCAATTACAGCTTTCGCTGCTGCACAAAGCTTAGTTATTAATGGTTTGTGATGGCACGAGATTTTACAACCAATCCATGAGTCTAATAGTAGGAAATCGGCTCTGAAAGGGATAGTTTCCTTAGTTATCTTGCAAACATCGTTGTGGACTTGCCACCAGAACCCCCGGAAGAGGGGACAGTCTTACCAACAATGGCTATAATTACGGACACCCCCACAGCCTTTCCAACATAATGAAGAGTTGTCAGGAGAGATCTTATTAAGTTTTAAAGGAGAATAGCACCACCTTGCAATTATCTTAAATGACACAGCTTTAATGGACAAGTTTGTGGAGCAGAGGCTGGGAGAGTGCCAAATGGATTCCCAGCTATCCATAGATAGAGGTATGATGTTTTCTTTTTTCCATTGGTCAACATATTTAGGCGGTGAAGTTGACAATGTGGATTTTAGAATGTTGTGAATTTGGGATAGAATGCCCTTAGGAAGGTCAGTCAGAGTAGACACCAACTGTTCAAACTCTGTAAGCTTTCTATTTAGTCCTCTACGGATATGCTGTTGTTGTAACAAATGCTGCAATTGAGGGTATTCAAACCAGGGCAAGTGTCCTTTGATCTTTGTTTCTAATTCCTGCTTATCTAAAGGCCTCTTATTTTTGTATGTAGCACTTCTGACAGGAAACTTCAATGAGGGCTCTTAACAATTACTGACACTAGGATTGACACAACCTGGCACTTAAAATTACTAGACCTCAAATATTTTTATTAGTCTGCCTGCTGGTACATTCCTACATTGATGGTTTGGGGGCACTGAAAGACAGTTTCAAACTGATAAAGAACAAACTCTCTTGCCTGCTCAGTCACTTGAAGCCATTTTGAATTTGTTATAAGGAACTGAGCTAATCACTTTTGACAGGCCTGGGTTTCTACAGCCATGGAGTTTCAAAATAAACCAGGAGGTATTGAGGAACATTGGAAGAAAAGTGGGAGGATCATGGAGAGTCTGAAAACACAGCAAATATCTTCGTTCTGAGGGATACTGTCAGGGGTCATAGGACTGGACAGTAGTTAGACAGCTGAGTGGAAATAAACAGGAGTCTTGAGGCACCTTAAAGAATAGCAACTTTTTATGATCTCTCATGGATTAGATCTTCTCAGCGTTTCCTCTAAGCTGAGTTAATGTGAGCTAGCTCACAGCTTTTTAGCCTCCAGCTCACAACTTTCATGCCAATAGTTCACAAAGTAGAATTTTTGTTCACAAGACTCCACAGCTTAGAACAACTTAGAGCAGAGTACATCTTTTTGAAGAATCACTGCTACTGATCTTGTACTCTTTTTGAAGAATCACTGCAAGATTAACGGAGTCCAGGGCTCTTTTTGTAGAAAAAGCCCAGCAGGAACTCATTAGCATAATAGGCCACACCCAACCCCAGAAACTCATTAGCATATTAGGCCACACCCTGCCAGCACAGCTCATTAGCACATTAGGACGCACCCCCATGTTACCAGAAGTGTGGTTATCCAGCCACACCCACCTTTTGCTTGTTATTCTGTTTACCTTGTTTGTTGTCAAAACCCAGGGCCCTGTCTGGGTGGAGGCGGTCCAGTCGGGTTGGTAGGCGCCTGCCCATGAGGAGCTCGGCTGGACTGCGGCCAGTTGTGGTGTGTGGGGTTGTGTGCTGGCCAAAGAGAAAAGCAGCTAACTTGTAGTCCCTGTCCCCCTGATCCATGTGGCGCAGAGACTCTTTCGTAGTTCTGACCATGTGTTCAGCCTGGCCATTGGTTGCAGGGTGAAACGGAGCGGATCACATGTGCCTGATGCCGTAATATTGCACGAACTCCTGAAACTCCGCTGAGGTGAAGGCCGTGCCATTGTCCATAACCAGGGAGTCAGGAATACCATGGGAGCTAAAGATCCGCCACATCGCGCAGATGGCCGACCGGGAGGAGGTAGAGGGGACCCGTCAGAGGGGATAGCATTGGCGAGTCTGATAATTCGATGCTAGGAGACCCAAGAGGGGTTTGTGGTCTGTCATGATTGTGAAAGTCTGGCCATAGAGATAGTCATGAAATTTCTTCACGCCGGCTACGATCGCCAAAGCCTCTTTATCTATCTGGGCATAATTGTGCTCCGCCACAGACAACGTGCGAGAGTAATAGGTGATCGGAACCTTGTGGCCGTCAGCCAGTCTGTGCCCCAGGACCACCCCCACCCTGTACAGGGAAGCATTGCAAACCAACACCACCGGCAGGGCCTCGTCGAAATGGGCGAGGACTGCATTCGAGGACAACAGATCTTTCACTGCCAGGTGTCAGCAAGCTGCCATGGTGTTCTGTGTGACTTCTGGTTGTACATATGTGATCCCTGTCCCTGCCAGCTGACCTATGTGTTTGCCTGCTGTAATGCCTAAGTAAAACAACTGGAGGATGTGAGGGGGAGAGTATGCTTCGCTGCCAGCTTGTTATTTCTCAAGCCTGAGAACTGCACCTGTGTTGTGTCTACTGTTTGCCTGGTTCCCAAGATCTGAGCAAGGAACCGTTTTCTCCTGCCCGCCGGCGGGAACGTTATCCATTGGTTCTGTATCTAACTTGAATCCCTTTATCATGTCTGCCCTAACTGCTGGTCCCCAGTTCTAACAAAGAACGTGTTTGAGTGTCTTTCCAATGCTTTGAAATAAACTTTGCTTTCTTTGAAACGTGGATTTATTCTCGATGCTTGGGGATCCAACATATTGTTAGAACACTTTTCTTTTCCTATCGTCCCGATTCTGGCGAGACCATGAGCGGGTCTGAGGGATACCTACCTACCACGGAGGGGGACACGGGATCGGTCCCAACTACCTCCGCACCTTTGATTGTAACAACTACCGCACCAGGGGAAGGTGCTGTGGGGGGAGCGATTACCCGAATGCCTGCATACCTGTCTTGGCCGCCACCGACCCCTTCGCATTGGGGTGCGCGGAAGACCCCAGCACAGGCTTTGTATAACACCCAAGGCACCAGGGAGGTGTATTCCCGTCGAGGCAGTGGGCTTCGAGAAAGTCTTTTCGACAAAGGAATGTTTCCCGACTCCGGGAGTTCGGGGGAGACTGGGAGTTATCGGAGAGACGTGGAAGACTGGATGTTTGAACCGATGGGGGAGGGAGCCCGGGCAGGATCCTCAGAGGGAGCCGCCGACTTCCAGACGGAGGGAGACTATGGGCCGCCTCCTGAATACCAACCACGGGAGCCGATCCCGGAGGAAACGACAAGGGAACGGCTGGAGGAGCTGGAACAATCGGTGAGAGATCTGATGCGCACGGTCCACGATGTGATGGAAGCGTTACCGGGGATGATGGACATTCGAATGACTAATTTTCTAGCAGATTATGCCCCGCAGCCGCAAGTTCCACCTGCACAGGGACCACCTGCGCCACCTCTGCAGGCTCCGCCGCCGGTACTACCACCTCCACAAGCGCCACCTGTTCAGGGAGTGCCTGCACCGCCGCCACCGCCGGGGGTCCGCAAGGGCCTCCGGGACCTGGTCTACCGCCGCCGATGGTGCCGCTGCGGGGCCCGCCAGCGGTCCCGGGCCTTCCTCTCATGGGGGGTCAGGCACCGCTGGGCCCTGCGATGAGA
>NW_015160236.1:644242-644415 GCF_001447785.1 Gekko japonicus
AGTTTGTTTCTAAATTTTGGAAGGAACTCCTCGCTATTTTGGGGGTGGAGCAGGGGCTCAGCAGCGCTTATCATCCCGAGACTGACGGCCAAACAGAAAGGGTTAATCAAACTTTGGAACAGTACCTTCGTTGTTTCACTAATTACCAACAAAATGATTGGGCTGATTTGTTA
>NW_015160236.1:644592-681550 GCF_001447785.1 Gekko japonicus
TGCTAAAGCAGCTTATAAGGCCCAGGCAGACAAGGGTAGGGTGGTGGGATTTGATCTGAAACCTGGGGACCTTGTGTATGTTTCTACTAAAAACATCAAGATGTTGCGCACCCTAGCAGAAAACTGGGTTGGAAATTTATTGGGCCGTTCAAGGTGCGCAAGGTGATTAATGATGTTGCTGTTGATGTTGTATTGCCTAAGAATTTGCGTTCTCTGCATTCTGTATTTCACATGAGTTTGCTGAAGAAGGATCCTGGCACCTCTCCATGGAGGCCGACTGTTTCTCCCCCGCCTCCGATCATCCTTGAGGGGGATGAGCATTTTGAAATCGCTGATATCCTTGATTCCAAGCTGAAACGTGGTAAACTCTGGTACCTCATTGAATGGGTTGATTTCGGTCCCCAGCACCGCGAATGGGTGGAAGAAGGGGATATTTGGGCCCCTTACCTGCTTCGTTGTTTCCACAGGAAGTTCCCGGACAAACCGGGAGGTCTCCCGCCCAACCCGGGAGGTGGTGGTTAAAGTGTGTTTTTGAGGGGGCAGTATGTCAGCAAGCTGCCATGGTGTTCTGTGTGACTTCTGGTTGTACATATGTGATCCCTGTCCCTGCCAGCTGACCTATGTGTTTGCCTGCTGTAATGCCAAAGTAAAACAACTGGAGGATGTGAGGGGGAGAGTATGCTTCTAGGGCAGACATGATAAAGGGATTCAAGACATGATAAAGGGATTATTGTTAGAACTCCCTTTCTCCTATCGTCCCGATTCTGGCGAGACCATGAGCGGGTCTGAGGGACCGCCGGCGGGAACGTTATCCATTGGTTCTGTATCTAACTTGAATCCCTTTATCATGTCTGCCCTAACTGCTGGTCCCCAGTTCTAACAAAGAACGTGTTTGAGTGTCTTTCCAATGCTTTGAAATAAACTTTGCTTTCTTTGAAACGTGGATTTATTCTCGATGCTTGGGGATCCAACACCCGGAAAGCAGTGGAGTGTTTGGGACCCCAGACCCAGGGAGTGTGCTTGTCCAGCAGACGGTGAAGGGATTCAGCTACAGCAGCCTTGTGGAGCAAGAACGAGTGGTAAAAGTTCAATAGGCCTAGGAAGGCCTGCAGTTCTGCCTTGGATGAAGGAGTGGGCGCCTGCACGATTGTGTGGCTCTTGTCCTGCATTGGGTGGATCCCTTGGGCATCCACCGCAAACCCCAAGAATTCAATCCGTGGCACCCCTAGAAGACATTTTTCATGCTTCACCTTTAAACCGGCTGTGTCGAAGTGCTGGAGCACCATCCTGAGCCGCACCGCAGATGTCTCGGAGTCAGGTGCTGCTATCAGAACGTCATCCAAGAATGGCTGGACTCCTGGAATGCCTTTGAGGAGGCAATCCATCAGATTTTGAAAAATCCCCAGGGCCATGCTTACTCCAAATTGTAGTCGCCTGACTCTGAAAGCCCCCCTGTGGGTCACAATCGTTTGGGCCTCTATGATAGCATCATCCACCGGCAATTGCTGGTAGGCCTGTGCCAAGTACAGTTTGCCGAAAACCTTTGCCCCAGCCAATGAAGCCAGTACGTGACTGACCACTGGTACTGGGTATGCGTGGTCCTGAAGTGCCTTATTAATTGTACACTTATAATCGACACAAATTCGAACATCCCCGGCTTTACTGGGGTGAGTATGGGGGTCTCCCACTGGGCATGTGGCATGGTTTCTAGTACCCCTTGCTCCACCAGGTGGTCCAGTTCTGCATCGATCTTGGCCCGCAGTGCGAACGGGGGCCACCTGGCCTTCATTTAGATGGTCCTCACTGTGGGGTCTAGTTCTAGTGCAACCGGGGCCCCGGAGTATTGGCCAAGCGTAACGTCAAATACCCCTGGAAACTCATTGCATACCACATTAAAGTCCAGTTCCAGTACTTAGTTTACGCTCGTCACCCCAAAACCCAGAGGACCGAACCACAAGAGTCCCAGTAACCTCATGAACCTCCCTTCCATCACCAGCAAGTCCATCAAAATCCTTGTACCTTGTATCTAACCCTGAATTTGCCCCATCACCTGATGGTCACCGGGTTTTTTTGGAAGTTCCATAGGGATAGGCCCAGGGGTTTCTTCAGGAGGGGTCCCCCCCTCAGGCAGAGCCTCTGCAGGGTCTCCGCTGAAATGATAGAGAATGAAGACCCAGTATCCAATTCCATTCTACAGGGGGACCCCTCTATCATCACAGTTAGATGCATTTTGTTGGGGGCGTCAGGGGGCAAATTCAGTACCTGATACTGGTGGTGGTTGACAGTCAGGGTGTGAAGGTCCATTGCTTTCTGGTGTGCGGTTGACCTCCAGCGAGTCTCCCGGGAGTGGCAGACACATGCAAGATGGCCGACTTTACCACAGGTCCGGCAGATTGCATCGCGGAACCAGCAGGATTGGTCCTCATGGTCTTCCCCGCAGCTGGCACAGGGCGTAGGGGCACTGGTCTTGACAGGCACTTGGGCAGATGGTCGTGTTGCTGTAGTTGTTGACTTGCACCCTTCGGGCCGAGTTGGGCACCGTACCTGGTGAGCTTCCTCATTGTCTGAGATGTTGGAGTCTTGGGCGGTGATGGCCTGGTGTGCGGTGGTGGCCTGAAGATCCCATTGGGATTTCTCATAAGCGGAAGCAGTCCGGAGTGCCTTGTCGATCTTGAGGTCCTCCAGGCTGAGGAGCTTCCTTCTGAGTTTCGGTTCCCGGACTCCCCAGACAAACTGGTTCAGGAGGGTGTCTTCGATGGCCGGGAACTCACAGTTGATTGCTAGCCGACGGATGTTGGCTAAGAAATCAGTGGCCGATTCTTCGGACCTCTGGGTGCACGCCATGAAGTCCATCTGCATCACCATTTTGGAGGGCTTTGGCGCAAAATGGTCCATTAGGGCTTTTCCCAGCTCGTTGTAGGTGGCCTCTTCCAGGGTTTTCGGGGTGATGAGGCCCTGGACCAAGCAGATCGTGGTGACCCCGTATGTGCTTAGCAGCCAGGATTTCTTCAAATTGGCATCCACAGTTCTCTGGATCTTGAAAAAGTGTTTCAGCTGTTCGACCCAGGCTTCCCAGAGTTCGGGATGCACTGGATCATAGGTGGATATTTGTCCCAGAATGGCAGCCATGACTCGAGGAACTGGAGCGGTGTGGGGCGCGGTGTCCTGTAGATCGGTGCACGGTGCGTTGCTCTCTGCCATGGAGTCAGGCTCGCTCATCAGGATCCCATCCTTGTCGCCAGTATAAAGTACTGAGAGTGATGCATGGAGTAGTGAGTTCAGCTCATACTTTATTAGTACATAGGAGAACTTGAGATAACTAGCGTGGCCCATGGCCCGCTTATATTCCCGTTCAAAACACACCCAACACTCATACCCACACCCGTGATTGGATTACTTACACACAAATCCCCCTATTGGTTCCCTATTAGGATCCAGCCTGACCGATAGAAGAGTTCTCGGATCTGTAGCTGCTTTTGTCCTTGGGTGAGAAACTCGGCACGTTCCTATGGCCATGTGCAAGCCCGACCGCATGCGCGTAGACTTATCATGGTACACAACAGCAGATTTAATTACAATCCACTGAACCAACACTTAAGGGTGTTCTGATGACTTGTTGGATGAAATTTTCAGAAATCCAGGATGCTGTTCAGCTCAGGAGTACATTCTGCAATCTTTTACTGAGAACATCCTAATAAAAGTTCTTCTTGTTCTGGTAGGGCATGAATGTTATGAAATATTTGGCAGTATCAGGCTGAGGTAATAAATTACACCTAAATTTAAGCCAACTGTATACAGTCATCCAGATAATTTGGACTACAGAGCTTCTGTGATTCTTCGGCACTGTGTTATGGTTCTGGTAATACCTTAGTTCCAAAGTGAAGTCTCAAACTCCCCTGTGATTGTTGACAACAGTGCACAGAAGAGTGTTTTGGCATGAAATATATTTAATCAAACTATGAAACAAAAGCAAAAGCTACAGAAGATCTCCTTTAAGGAATCAGATTTGTTTTATTTTTTTTAAATCTGGCTCTGTTTTTATGAATCTTAATCTTCGCTTAACCTACCTCTCATAACTGCTGTTTACATGGATAATTCTTATCCAGTACCACTCTGGAGATTTTAGCTGAACAGGAACTGAAATGTGGGCCTCCCACTTCTTAACCCAATCACCACTGAAGAACAAGGAATCCTTGGGACCAAACAGTACATGGGACAGACATACTTTCCTTTGTGTTAGCCGAATTGCTCTTTAGGAGAGACAATTGGAACAGTTTAATAATTGAGATTCAGGTCTGTGTCTACGGAGGATGGGCTGCCCCAATACGTTTCAATAAAGAGACAGAGACAGGAATAAAATTCTCTTTAGTTTACTAAATATCATTCAAGGCACACAATAACATACACACACACAAGAACTAAATACAAGCAGAGAGATTTTGGTAAAGCACTGTTGCATTAGCAGGAATATCGTTGGTGGGAGATATTTACCTCAGGTGATGCGCGGCTCCTAAAGCTTCCAGCGGGAAGGGGTCAGGGAGGGAATAGAAAATATAAATGGAGAAAGAGCATGTAGTCAGACGGGCTGAGAACACGTGTAACACTCTAGCGGCTGAAAGCTAGGCAAGGGTTTTAATACAGGGAGCTGGATTTGAGAGGAAAAAGCAGACAGACAGAGGTTGTAGGTAGTAGTAGAAGGGATGAACTGGCTGCTCTGTGTTCTAAGTTTTAAAACTGCTTGTGAGCAGGAGGGGGTGGACTTAGGCAGCTTACACCTGTTGGCCCTTCCCTATAGATCTGGGATTGGCTAGAGGGTCAATTTCCAATCTATTGATTAACTTGATCATTGGTACCTGGGAGGGGGAAGAGAGGTACGTGCTGAGACAACAGTAGCAGTGCTGACTCATCACCATGTGGATTCTCCATGTGTAATGGCAATTCATTGTAGTCTGGCAGAGGGGGAATTGGGAATAAGCCTCTTAGCAGGAGACAAGGTGTCTGGGCTAACTAATGAGTTTATCAATCTCGGCTGGTCTTCTTTTCTGGGTGCCCTCAAAGTGAACTCTGTATCACACAGTCTCTTTTATTAGCCCTTTGCATCAAACTTTATTCATAACATAATCCAGAAATAACCCAATAAAAAGCACCTGGGCTAATATTTGCCTGCAGTATCAGCGATTGGGTTGATGCTCCTAAAAAGTTGTTCAGCAGCTTGACAGCTGAACATTATCAGAGTGGCCAACTGGAAGAGAAGGCCGTGTCTGCACCCACAGCGGGCAGTGCCCATTCATTGGCTTCCTTTCACCATCTGCTTTCCCAAATGGAAACACAAGAGAACAGGATGTGGGTCAGTCAACACCTGGAACAGCTAAATCTAGCATTGGATTTCGAGCCCCCCAACAGGAAGAGACTGAGATATGGCCCACAGGCTGAAAAGTTTGACCTCCCCTGCTCTAAATACTGCACTACACCAGCTTATTTCCTTCCAATATACAGATTGCTCCCATGGGTCACTTAAAACCTCAGCATGAAGATTTAGCACTTTGGGGCTTTAGTCTGGGAGGCATGTTCTGTCAAAGCACAACTCCAGAGGGAAAAGACTCAAGAAATAATTTTGCTTGCAGGAGTTCTTTCTCCCTCCTTCTCTCTTTCCCCCTGCTTCTCTCACAAGGAAAGAATCTATTCCTTTTCATCTCATTAGTCATTTCCACTTTCTTTTGTTCTTAAGAGTAAATAAAAGGCAACGGTAAATTTTGTGCAAACATTTCAGTGCAAAACAGCTGGCTCCAGTGTAAACCCAGTCTGAGCAGGGGTGTGGCTTTCCTTGTGTGAAATTCAGCCAGCCATCACAATGAAACCCCTTATGCAAGGGTTCACACACAACCAGCTATTATTCGTTAAACACACATGGATTGTTCTTTACAATTGCACTTCCCAGCGCAAAGCTGCTGATCCAGTGGCTATGAAGGTATAGTGCAGAAAAGCCAGCATTTCACATGGAAAATGCTTTCAACTCTAATGACTAAACCAATCATAGTTTCTACAATCACCCTAGCTAAAATGAAGACTGACATATATATCTTAAACACAAAGGTGGTTTGAATGCTTCTTGGCTTCCCTGAAAAAAGTATGTTTTTACCTGTCCTGGAATGAATTTTGAAAACAAAGAAAGAAATAATTCTACAGTGTGGTAAATAAAAGCCAGATGGGAAGGGATCCTATTGGCTAATGCCAGTAAAGTCACCAACTCCTCTCCCACACCAATTGCAAGATGTTTTTGCAACTGATAAAATCGCTTCAAATGTTTTAACTTTAAAAATGTGTATAAATATATAAACCCACATATACTCTTTGGAAATCTGTTTTTAAAAAGGGAAGACAGCCTGCCTGAAGACTGAGGGAAGGAGCAAGACTGAGAGCTAATTCAGCTTGCCTTATACGCAGGCATATCTTGTAGGATAAAGGGGCTGGTGTGACCTTTAAATCTGTAAATGGTTCAGGTCCAAGGTACCTGAATAACTGTCTCTATGCATCTACGTCTGCCTAGTTTCAGAGGGTAGCTGTAACAGAAGCCGTAGTCATAGTCTGCAATAGAAGAGCTAGATTTGAGTCCAGTAACACCTTAGAGACCAAAAAAATTTTTTTGGGGGGGGAATGAGCTTTCAAGAGTCAGAGCTCTCTGATGAAGTATCTGATGAAGGGCGCCTGGACTCTCAAAAGCTTATACTCTGAAAATCGTGTTGGTCTCTAAGGTGCTACTGGACTCAAATCTATGATTTATTTAGACATTTATACCTCACTTTTCTCTCCAATGGGGACCCAAAGCAGCTTACAGTGTTGTCCTACCCTCCTCCCTTTTATCCCGACAACAACCCTGTGAGGTAGGTTAGGCTGAGAGAGAATGGCTGGCCCAAGGTTATCCAGCAAGCTTCCATGGCAGGGAACCTGGGCCTTCCCAATACTAGTTGGATACAGTTTAACCCCTCTATCTCGTATACTGTTTTCATGCTGCCTTCTGTGTTGTCATTTTGTTTTTATCCTGCAGCTAAATAATTGTTCATTTTTAATCTTTTTTACCCAATTGCACTGCATTAATTATAATGTATTGTTTCTTAGTTATTAATGCCTAAAATGTTAAAAGCCGCAAACATTTTAGGCATTAATAATTGTTCATTTTTACCATTTTTTTAATCGAAATGGCATTCTAGTTATTTATTATATACTGTACTGGATATTCCTGAAACAGGAGGACAAGCAAAAACCAGTTCACTAAACTGCAAGCCTGGTTCCTGGCTGCTTTGCAACCCGGGAGGGAGGCGGTATCTGAAAAGTGTGCCAAGAAGCAGTATGAGCCAGTACTGAAATCAAGACTGAAACCCTGCTTGCCGAAGGATGCTCTTGAGCACATGACCAAATTTTCAGCCCTGTGGTGAAAATCTTTCTGTTGACAGAGCTTAAGGGAATTAAATGCCTAGCTTCCCCCCTTGCAGCCTGCATGGACTGGGAACAGTGCTGCATTGAAATTAGCCAACTGATATCCTTTATGGTGATTTAACATCTCATCCACACTTCTTTATCTGCTGCCAATCCTCTTCCAAACATAAGGGTGGCATTGCTGGATCCATCTGTAGACTACCTGCTTAATCTCCCTGCATGAACAGACTCAATTCTGTATTAGGAGCAGGCCTGTAGACAGAATTTTGTGGCTTGTGGGGCAAAATTTTTTCTAATGGGGCTACCATTATTTGTCATTGACCAATTTCCCACAAGCCGCTGCTCTGCCCTCACTCATCCCTTTCCCCCGATTTTAAGCATCAATTTCCCACTACTTGCTGCGTGGCCGCATTTTGACCCGCAGCTTTGCCCGATTTCCCCCACGTCTTCTCAATCCTGTTTTTTGAGGGTCCAGAAGATGCGGGCAAAATCGATGAAGCTGCGAGCTAAAATGCGGCTGCGCAGCAAGTAGTGGGAAATTGATGAATACAATCGGGGGAAGGGAAGAGTGAGGGTGGCGCAGGTGCTTGTGGGAAATCGGTCATTATTTTTCTGTCTCTAAACAACTATACTAGACAATAATACTACTAATAAATTAAATTAAATGCAGCACAAACACCCCCCAATGGCCACCCCAGACATAAATGAAATGCAAAACCACCCCCCAGTCTTTTCCTGCCTAAAGCAATGAAATCCCTTGCCATTTTCAGAAGGAAGTCTTGTGGGGCTGGCCATTTAAGGAAGGGGGTGGAGCCCCCAATAGCCCCACCGTAGCTACGGGCCGGATTAGGAGTGTGTTACTGATCAGGACACCCATGTCAAACTGCACGTAACACAGGAGAGCTGGGGTTAGATCACCTGAGTGACACTTGCAGTGCAACCCTAAGCAGGTAAACTCAGAAATAAATCCCATCAATTTCAAAGTCCCAAAAGATCCTGTATGTTACATTCTGTTCTGCCCTTTGTACATAGGGCCCAGAAATAAATTTTGTCCTGAGATTTTAAAAGGTATAAATTTTTCTTTTGTGAAGGAAAAACTAATTTTCCTTCTCTCTGATTTGAACCAGTATGTCTCTTACAGAGTGGCACAGTTTGCCTTGACAGCCAAGAAAATACAGGCTGGAGCTGTGTCCCGAGGTTGAAATATTTCATTTGTACACAGGTAAAGCTGCTTATCTCCTGCCAACCTAGCAGTTCGAAAGCAAGAAATTGCAAGTAGATAAATAGGTACCACTTCGGTGGGAAGGTAACAGCGTTCTGTGCGCCTTGGTGTTTAGTCATGCCAGCCACATGACCACGGAAACGTCTTCGGACAGCGCTGGCTCTTCGGCTTTGAAACGGAGATGAGCACGGCAACCCTAGAGTCGGACTCGACTGGCTTTCGAGCAAGGGAACCTTTACCTTTTTAAAGCTGCTTATGTGTTTGTAGGAGCTGCGGTAGCTCAAGTGGTTAAGACGCTGAACTGCAGGCTGTGGAAGGTCAGTAGTTCAGCAGTTCGAGACCCGGGTTGCCGCATGACGGAGTGAGCTCCCGTCTCTAGTTCCAGCTCCTGCCAACCTAGCAGTTCGAAAGCAAGAAATTGCAAGTAGATAAATAGGTACCACTTTGGTGGGAAGATAACAGCGTTCTGGTGGGAAGATAACAGCGTTCCGTGCACCTTGGTGTTTAGTCATGCCGGCCACATGACCATGGAAACGTCTTCGGACAGCGCTGGCTCTTCGGCTTTGAAACGGAGATGAGCACCGCAACCCTAGAGTCAGACTCGACTGGCTTTCGAGCAAGGGAACCTTTACCTTTACCTATGTGTTTGTAATGTGCTTTTATTTTATTTATTTATTTTTATTTATTTTGGGATTTGTACCCCGCCCTATCCGGTAGCTCAGGACGGCTTTTAACTTTATAGTATTGTTGTTTTTGCAGCAGTTTGTCTATGCTCCCTTTTGTGTGTCCTAATGGCAATAGCCTTTGGCACTACACAGTAAAGGCTACCTACTTATGCATCTTGACTCTAACTAATCCTTCCTGGCAACTAACCCCAACCCCCCCCGCTACCTATATGCAAGAGTTGAGGAAGTCCTTTTTCATATGTATGTGATTGTTAGCGTGTGTGCACCTGGAAGTCACGGCATGTTAGTGTGTGTGCACTCTGGTGACTGACCCCTCCTGGTGGCCAGGAGAATATTCAGAGGGGTGACTGAATAAAGCCTGCCCCACCTCCCACCTCTGGTATTTCAAGGAGGTCTCCCATCCAAGTACTTTCCAGAGTTGACCCAGTTTAGCTTCCGAGCTCTGATGAGATCAGGCTTGCCTGGGCTATCCGGGTCAGGAGAAGTCTTATTTCACTGTACCTGAAGATATGTGCATGCATGTGAAAGCTTATACCTTGAATAAAACTTGGTTGATCTTAAAGGTGCCACAGGACTCAAACTTTGTTCGGCCGCTTCAGGCCAACACAGCTACCCATCTCAGTCTACCTACTCCCTACTATGTGTCTTTAGAATTGCAAATTCTGATGCATTTAAAAAAATATTTAGATCAAAGAGAACTATATGTAAGGTTGTATTGAGTGTAGGAATTTTATATTCCATTGTACAATTAAAAATGTACCCAGTCCCTTACAAATCTATTTGATTAATGGTCCTTTCCTTCTCTTTTACAATATGTCACTTTAATTAATACCTGTCCGCTATTGATGGTGGATTCCAAGTTTACAATCATTAAGTCCAATGCAGTTCCTAAAGAATCCTGATAACAGTGTGCTGAATACAAACCATAGATATATTTCAGTCTCAAATGCATACAGGGTATACAGTCCAGTAAAACTGAGAAGCTAAGAGAAATAGATTCGCTTACAGAAATACTATGGGTGGAAATAGTGTGCCCAAAGGGAAGCTTAACTCTGGGAGCTTATTATCACCCACTAGATCAATCAAAGGTTAGAGGATTAAGAACAGCAAAAGAACTAAGGAAAGCAGCTAGATGAAATCAATGCTCCCTCTAAGCTGTGGAGTCTCATGAGCAAAAATTCTACTTTGTGAGCAACTGGCATTAAAGTTGCGAGCGAGCGATTTGGCTACTGCATAAATTAGTTTGCTCTGGAGCCATCTTTCCTAAGCTAAGACAAAAATGTGTGACCTGAGGCTAAAAAACTGAGCTAGCTCACACTAACTCAGCTTAGAGGGAACACTGGATGAAATAACTCTGTCATAACAGGTGATTTTAACGACCCACACATTGATTGGGTTAATATGTGTTCAAGCCAGAAGAAAGAGACTGGGTTTCCAGAGAGCGGTGTGTGTTTGGGTATACTCAAATTGAAAATATAAATGAAAAACACCTTATTTACATTTTTCTGGTATATTTTGGTTCCCCAAATGTATCTCAAATATATTCGGGAATTGCCAGCAAAACCAAGCTGCCCAGCACAGCCCCAGCAGAGCCTGCAGGGAGTACTCTCCCTGCAGGATCGGCTCCTGGGAGGGCTCTGTTGGGCAGTCTGGTCTAAACTGGGCTGCAGAGCCCTAGCTGAACTCTCCCTGCAGGATTGGCTCCTGGGCAGACTCTGTTGGGCAGTTTGATTGGCAAGCTCTTTTGGGCAGTCCAATTTAAAGGGACCTCCCAAAAGAGCCCCAACTGGGCTGCCTCTCAGCTGTTTTTAGTGGGTTTGCCACTGTTCCCCCCCCTCAGTGTTTTTCGGTTTGGATCTATTGGACCAGAAAAACATCAGGATTTCTGAAAAATCCCAGATCCAAATACTTTACTGGTATTGGGATCTGTCCCCCCCCCCCGGGAATCCCCATTTCCCCCCTGGGTCTAATAGACCCGAACCAAAAAGCACAGAGGAAAAAAATTACACACCCCAGGTACTCTCAATGACTGTGCCATGAAGCAGATGGTCAGAGAACCTACTAGGGGGAGGCGATCCTGGACTTGATCCTAAGTAAAGCTCAAGACCTAGTGAGAGATGTGAACCCGTTGGCAACAATGACCATAATGCTATTAAGTTTAGCATTTCTGTAAATAGGGAGCTGTCCCCCAAAACCAACAGAACCACATTTAACTGTAGAAGGGGTAACTTCTTATAAATGAGGGGGATTGTGAAGAAGAAACTGAGAGGAAAGGTAAGGAGATTCAAATCCCTTTGGGGAGCTTGGAGACTATTTAAAACTACAAACCTGGAATCTCAGATAAAATGTATACTGCAGGTTAGGAAAAGTACAAATAGGTATTAAAAATGGCCTGCATGGTTAACAAAGTAGTGGAAGCAGTATAAGGTAAGAAGGATTCCGTTAAATGTTGGAAGTCTAGTCCGAGTGAGGTAAATAAAAGGGAGCAGTGTTCCCTCTAAGCTGAGTTAGTGTGAGCTAGCTCAGTTTTTTAGCCTCCAGCTCACACATTTTTGTCTTAGCTCAGGAAGGATGGCTCCAGAGCAAACTAATTTATGCAGCAGCCCAATCACTCGCTCACAACTTTAATGCCAGTAACTCACAAAGTAGAATTTTTGCTTGCAAGACTCCACGGCTTAGAGGGAACATTGAAAGGGAGCACAGGCTTTGGCAAATAATATGCAAGTCGGTGATCAGACAGGCAAAAAGGGACTATGAGGAGCATATTGCAAAAAAAGAAGAAGACCTACAATTAAAAAGTATTCAAATATATTAGTAGAAAAAAACCAGCCAGGGAGGCAGTGGAGCCCTTGGATGACCGGGTGTGGGGTACAAGGATTACTAAAGGATGATAGGGAAATGGCAGAGAAGCTGAATGCATTTTTTGCCTCTGTCTTCACCATGGATGTTAGCAGGTGCTTGCCCCCTCCAGAACCGCCGACTTCAGGTGAGGTGTCAAAAAACGTTAGTTAGATTGAGGTGATGAGAAACGAGTTCCTATGATTGATGGACAAATTAAAAATTGACAAATCACCAGGCCCAGATGAAATACATCCAAGAGTTCTGAAGGAACTCAAATGTGAACTTGTGGGTCTCCTGACAAATATATGTGACATTTCACTAAAATCTGCCTTTATTCCTGAAGACTGGAAGGTATTTTATTTATTTATTTATTATTTCGATTTCTATACCGCTCATAACCCCTAATGGGTCTCAGAGGGGTTTACAGTAGTCTACTTGCGTAGTGTATGCCTAACTAGGGTCACAATTTATCGGGGGGAGGGTTCCCTACCAGCACCCATGCGGCAGATCTTCCATTTCTTCTCCTGGTGGCCTCGTTTGTTCCTGATGGTCCTGGCGATGTTGGCGATGTTGCGACCATCTCCGGTAGGCTCTGCTGGCTTCCGTCGATGCGCAGTTGCTTCAGGCGCAGCTTCCGGCTCTACGTCCATTTGGCTCCAGCCGTGCTGCGTTCTTTTCGCTGCTGCGTAATCCAGCTCCGCCTCTGCTCACTCTGGTCGCCGCGCTCTGTCGTCGCCCGGCCACAATTGCTCTCGCCTGCCGCTGCCTGCTGCCGCCGCCGCCATCCAACCGCACTCCTGGCATGGAACCAGCAGGAGGGTGCCTCCCTGCCACCTAGGGCAGGTACCCATTTGTCTACTTGCTAATTACTTTCGAGCCGCTGGGTTGGCGGGAGCTGGGACGAGGGTCGGGGGCTCAGCCCGACTGCGGTGGGGATTCGAACAGCCATTAAGGCTGTCCACTACAGATGTTACCTGCAGGCGTCGTATTGCCTGCGCCACCGCTCCAATGCAACCTTCATCTTCAAAAAAGGTTCCAGAGGAGATCCAGGAAACTACAGGATGGTTAGTCTAATGCTGATATTGGGTAAGTTGGTGGAATCCGTTATTAAAGATAGAATTAGTAGGCACATTGATGAACAAAAGCTATTGAGGAAGAATCAGCATCGACTCTGTAAGAGAAGATCTTGTCTCATTAACCTTTTAGAGTTCTTTGAGGACAAGGGTCATCCAGAAGATGTTTTCCTAGACTTCCAGAAAGCTTTTGATAAAATTCCTCATCAAAGGCTCCAAAGTAAATTCAGCAGTCATGGGATAAGAGGACCAGTCATCTTGTGGACTAAAACCCTGTTAATTAATTAACAGAGAGTGAGTATAAATGGGCAGTTTTCACAGTGGAAGGTGATACTGCAGGGCTCGGTACTAGGGCTAGTGCTTTGTAACATGTTCATTAATTATTTGAGTAGGGAGTGAGCAGTGAAGTGTAGGAGAGCCAGTTTGGTGTAGTGGTTAAGTGCATGGACTCTAATCTGAGAGAACCGGGTTTGATTCCCCACTTGTCCACTTGCACCTGGCTGGATGACCTTGGGCAAGCCATAGTTTTGGCACAGCTGTTCCTGAAAAAAGAGCAGTTTCTGTCAGAGCTCTCTCAGCCCCACCTACCTCACAGGGTTTTTGTTGTGGGGAGGGGAGGGGAGGGGAAGGGAAAGGAGTTTGTAAGCTGCTCTGAGACTCCTTTGGGTAGTGAAAGGTGGGGTATAAATCCAATCTCCTCCTCCTCCTCCTCTTCTTCCTTGGCATCACATATGTGCAAACTTAATCAATGTATCTATGAAAAAAGTTATTACAAAAGTCAACTGAGTTGGTATTTAAGAACATAAGAAAAGCCAAGTTGGATCAGACCAATGGCCCATCCAGTCCAACACAATGTGTCACACAATGGCTCTGCCAGAACTGGGTTCTCCCAGATTAGAGTTCACACACTTAACCCCTACACCAAACTGTCTGTAACTGGTAACTTATGGCAACTCCAGCAAGAGGGTTTCAAGGCAAGTGAGATGCAGAGATGGTGTGCCATTGCCTTCCTCTGTAGAGCCTTCCATGGAGGTCTCCTATCCAAGTGCTGGCCCTGCTTAGTGTCCGAGATCTGTGATTGTGCCATATCTTCCCTCCCGTACATTGATTATGTTCTTATTAATATCACCCCAAATCCACTCCCACTCTTTTTTGTAGAATGGGATGTCTACAAGAAAATGCATATAAAGCCATGGGTCTGAAAACCTGGGACTAAAGGAATTTTTGTGTGAGTGTTTGGGTGTGTGTGTTGATTCGCAGGAGGAAACCAATAGGCTAAGTGCCCAATGCCCACCTCCTGTCCACATTGTGCAGTGTTCTCACTCACATCACCACCACCAAGATTCTGCAAATGCTCACAGGCTTGAGCAGGCCAGTTTCACTACCTGTTCCTGTTCCTTCTCCTTTAACTGACTCTCAAAATCCTATAACTCCTGGAACATGCCTCAGGCATCATGGGACATTTTTTCCCTTTTGGGTAATTACAATGTTGGGGAGGGAAGGCGGTATGGTATTGCCCAATTCTGTCAGATCCTGGAAGCTAAGCAGGGCTGGGTACTTGGACAGGAGACCACCAAAGAAGACTCTACAGAGGAAGACAATGGAAAACCACCTCTGCTTTTCATGTGTCTTGAAAGCCCCTTAGCTGAGGTTGCCATAAACTGGTTGTGATTTTTTTTTTTAAACTGGTTGTGATTTGACAGCCCATACCATACAATTTACAAAGCCACATTTGCCTGCATACTTGAAGATTCCTTTGAGAGTGCAGGAAGCCTTCATTGCTTCAGCCACCTACTTTACAATTATATACAGCAAGTTTGATCAACATATTAATAATCACTAAAGACAAATCACTTATGAAGTACTTGGACTCAACAAGCAAATGATGACTTCTGTTATGTATTTACTTCCAGCTTTTGGTAATTCACTCAGTTTGCTCTTTTAAGGGTTGTAGATGTTCCAGTGTTGTGATCAAGTGATGGATAAGAACCACACAATCAAATGAGGACAGGTATTCCTGAATATAATTTATGTGACCTTGACAGACACTGGATGAAAAGAATTTAAGTTGAACACAGCAATTAACTTACCCAGAGGGCGGAAAGCCTTCTCAAGAAATGCTAGTCATATTTTGAATGTTAAAATATTTGGCCGAGGCAGAATGTTGTGAAACTTTCTATTGCTTGGACAGATCCTGGGAATTAGCCTTTAGGGGTTTTCCTCCCTACAGCTTAGGGGTTTTCCTCCCCTTGTCAAAATAAATTATAGGACTTCCTCTTTCTCCTGAAGAAAACTTCTGTTTCTTGATCTCTAGCAGCCATGGCAGTAGAGGACAAGGAGAGAGAAATCTGTATTACTCTTTCGGAAGTGCAGTGTAATGTCTCATTGTAAAGTGTAATGTCTCATTGTAATGTCTCATTGTAATGTCTCATTGTGCATTGTGTAATGTCTCATTGTAAAGTGTAATGTCTCAGTGTAATGTCTCATTGTAATGTCTCATTGTGCAGATGACACTACATGTATTTATTAGCAGAGAAATCTGCCCACATATATTTAAATAGTATCTCATTTAGGATCCTTCCAGATTTTTCATATTTGCTGTTCTGACCCCCCAGATCTTGTTTCAGTTTTGCTTCTCTATTTTGAGAACAAAACCCACAAATCTTTTTTTCCCTTGCACCAAATTTTCCCGATAAAATGTATACATTTTTGAACATTATTTGTCTCAATAAATCAGAATTATACCCAGGGCTTTTGTTTTGTTTTTTTAATGAAAAAGAGGTGCCAGAACTCTCAAGAGGGAATGAAGTTTTCAATTTGTATACTGAAAACTCATGAACTTTTAAACATTTTAAAAAGAATTTTGTCTCAGCACAGGAAACTCAATTCCAGCACGTTCTCTGAGAAAAAAAGCCCTGATTATACCTTTCTTATCGGTGAGTGGTGGATATTGTATAAATACTATATACATTTTATATTAAAACCATACAGTGCACCTATGCAGTATAAAAAGATTCACAAAAGTTAGAGCAGAAAGTGGAGATCCAAACCCATTGATGAAAATATAAACAAACATAATAAAACAAAACAAAATATAAAACAAGATACTTGCTCTCCCCTTCTCTCCAAGACAGTTTGGAGCTGCAATTTCACTTTCGAAAAGCAAACTGGTCCTAAAGGTCTTTTCACATATATGTATGTCTAGGGACTACTGTAGCTGCCAGCCACAGTCCAGAAAAGGACATCATGCAATGCCCCACATTGGATGTAACTCTGTAATGTCCACTAATGTGTTTCCTTGTGTCCAATCCTGGGTTTCCTCCATCTCATTGGAACCAAGAGGAGTTTCAGAAGATGCCAGGAAGCAATATTTTTTGGTGTACAGAAAGCACCCAATCAGAAGAAGCTACTCTTAACATAGGAGGATGCTGGGCTTAAAACCTCCAGTGGCGGCGATTTTGTGGTGGTGCTTACTACACTCTCTCGAAAAGTACCCACAGGTTTAACAGGGTTGGGTACCCTGGTATACAGCATAGAAGGATCCTCCAAGCCCTTCTCATGTCTAACAAGCTAGAGACTTCTTAAAAGTTGATCTCTGCTTTTGTGCCCCAGGACAGCTCCCAATGGGAAGAAAAAGCCTAAACGCAGGAACCTCCAATGCAAAGTTTCTTCCTTCTGCTGAGAGATCCTCATCTTGTGAGTCAGCAGTCAGTGCTTGCTTAGAACTCCCAGCTGTAGCTTGTTCACTCTTTTCCTTTCAGAGCCTCTCTCCTTTCTGGAAGGATGAGGCTGTGGGAGTTGGTCATTGAGACCAGCTTCATCAAAGTAGGGCACTCACTTATTTTGCTTGATTCTCCTCACCATTGTAGTCCCCAGTGACTTGCAGCACTTGGTCCATATAAGGGCCCACTGACCCCCATGTTGTATTAAGAAGAATAGTTGTTTTTTATACTCCACTTTTCTCAGCCCTAAGGAGTCTCAAAGTGGCTTACAATCACCTTCACCTTCCCTTCCCCTCCCCTCAACAAGCACCTTGTAAGGCAGGCAGGTCTCAGAGAGTTCTGAGAGATTAGAGTCCACGGCTCTCAACCACTACAACCTCAGTGGCTTTGATGGCAACTGAGTACAACTGACGTTCCAAACAAGGTTTCTTGTAGATTGTAAACAGGCATAAACTGCTGCATCACTCAGTAATTTAGGCCCAGGCCAAAATCTCATTCCTTCTACTTACTTGTTTCTTGCCCTACCATACTACATCTCACAGCAAGTAGTGCTTCCATCTCTGTTATTGTAGCCAGTACTACTTCTAAGGACACCACACATCTCAGCACAGGATTTTCAGTGTGCACAGGGAACTGTGAGGGGAAAATGGAGGGGGGAAATAACCTGCTACACGAAATGCTTTCACTTGGGCAACTATAGGAGGCAAAACATATTTACTTGTGAATGTTTGTATAATGCCACAATAGCAGAGGATTTTCATCTGTGTTTCACTTGTCAGTTGTAATGAAGTGGCTAGGTTACCTGTTGGTGGTGATCATTTTGAGTAGTTATGATGGGCAAATAAGTATGTGAGTGCATGGATAGTCAAGCGATGATGCAAGCAGGGAAGGAAAAGCCACTGGCCCGGGCATAGCTCCTGTATGTTGGGGAGAACATTTGTGGCTACAGGTTTAATACACCTAATTATTACTGGCTCTGACCTGGATGGCCCAGGCTACCCTGATCTGGTCATCTTTCAGTGACTAAGCAGGGTCGGCCTGGTTTAGGCTTGCCAAGTCCCCCCGGGAAGCGGGGAAATCCCTGCCCTAGAGGCCTGTTCCCCGCCACCGGCGGATTGGGCCCCGGGGGGAACCCCACCCCAAAGTACGCAACGAGCACGTCACCCGGAAGTGACGCGACTACGCCGGGCACGCTGGAAGTGGGGCCACGGTCATTCGAGGGAAAACTCTATGGTTTTCCCTCGGATGGTCGTGCCCTGCCCCCAGCGTGCCCGGCGTGGTTGCGTCACTTCCGGGTGACGTAGTTGCGGCGCGCGCTCACACTCCAGGAGCGAACCAGGAGTCCCCCGCTGCAGCAACAGGTAGGACTTGGCAACCCTAGCCTGGTTAGTACTCAGGCCCATAGTCAGGATTTTTTGTTCAGGCCACCCCCTTAAATTATAGTTAATTAAATTAATCTGAATCCCTGTCTTTAAAGGGGTAGGCGCCGAGCCTGTTTCTAGCCTTTCCTTTCAAGGGAGAGGGCAGCAAGCGCATCAGGTCCTAGGGGGGAAAAGCTCACAGGGCATTTAATTGCCTTCAGATGGCATTTAAGTGCCTTTTGAGTTCTCTTCTACAAGGCAAAAAAGCTTAGAAGGGCACTCAAGAGTGGCACTTTCGATACATCTCCAACAATCTCCCTTTCTGCTAGCCCAGTCTTTCAAAAGCATTTCCCATGAGCCTTTGGGAAACATGCAAGTTAGGCAGCAGGGGGGTCTCTCCTCAATAATAAGTTTTTTGGCATGGATATTTGTGGGACAGGGCTTTTAATTAAGGGGGCAGGACCCCAAAATGCCCCACTGTAGCTACTTGGGAGACCACCAAGGAAGTCCAGGGTTGCTACAGAGAGTCAGGCAATGGCCAACCACCTCTGAATGTCCTTTGACTTGAAAACCCCACACAGTTGCCATCAGTCAGTTGTGCCTTGACAGCAAAAAAATAAAATTAAAATGATTACATTTAAATGAATTAGTGTATTTTACACTGCAACAGCCTCTGTCTCCCTTGCAAAGATGGTTTCACTACCTTAGGCTAAAGTTAATTCTGGCTTTGGCCAAAAAGCTCCTGACAACTTGAAAGCAGAGCCGTTTGAAAATGATTATTGCCAGGTGTGGGAAGATTAAAGGCATTGTTTGAAGACAGGAAAAACCTGTTGGTCTGTGCCTCCAGTTCAGATTGACACACAACAGTATTATTAGGCACAGGAACAGCAAACTCAGAGTTAAGACTTTCCCCAATAAAATAACTTACCCTTTCTTTAGGGCATACCTAGCCTTGACAAATTGACAGAACCAGTTCCCTGTGAAGTCAGGAGAATGGGGAGGTGGTGCGATTTAAGGTTTACCGTGGGCAAGCACAAATCATTCCGTCCACCCTTTCACTCAAAATAATGTCTCTTTAAGACCATTACCCCCTTGCTAGTGAGGACAGGATTGCCAATCTCCAGGTGGGGCCTGGAGATCTCTTGGTATTAGACAATCGAGGTCAGTTCCCTGAGAGAAATGGCTGCTTTGGAGTATGGACGCTATGGTGTTATATCCTGCTGATAGGTATCCCCTAGTCAACAGCAGAGGATGGGGGGGGGGGAAGTCAGGAGAAGGGGGAGGTGGTGTGATTTAAGGTTTAGTGTGCGCAAGCACAAACCATTCCCTGTCCACCCTTTCACTCAAAATAATTTCTCTTTAAGACCATTACCCCCTTGCTAGTGAGGACAGGATTGCCAATCTCCAGGTGGGGCCTGGAGATCTCTTGGTATTAGACAATCGAGGTCAGTTCCCTGAGAGAAATGGCTGCTTTGGAGTATGGACGCTATGGTGTTATATCCTGCTGATAGGTATCCCCTAGTCAACAGCAGAGGATGGGGGGGGGGGGTGGGAGGGTTGTCAGATCCAGGTTGGGAAACTCCTGAAGATTTGGGGGTGGAGCCTGGGGTGGGGAGAAACCTCAGTGGAGTATAATGCTATAGAGTCCACCCTCCAAAGCAGCCATTTTATCCAGGTTAACTGATCTGTTTCATCTGGCGATGTGCTGTAATTCCAGGAAATCCCCAGGTCCCACCAGGCAGCTGGCATCCCTTTCGCTGTGGTCCCTCCCCTCCCCAAACTCTGCCCTCCCAAATCTGCACCCCTCAAATCTCCAGGAATTATTCAATCTGGAGCTGACAACCCTACCTGACTAAAGCTTCACTTGGAATATCATGTGGAGAAAACTGACCACAGAATGGCTGTTGAGGAGGGATAGGAATGTGGATGGAGGGGTGTTATCCCTCCCAGTTTTCAACATTACAGTTTAAAGAGAGTAGATCTGATCTGAAGGGGGGTGAATCCCCACCTCACCAATCCATTAGCTCATGCTAGGCTTGCCAACCTCCAGGTGGAGACTGGAAATAGCCCAGAATTACAACTGATCTCTAGACTACAGAGATCAATGCCCCTGCAAAAAAAATATGGCTACTTTGGAGGGGGATGTATATGGCATTACACCTTGCAGGGCCCCTCTCCTCCCCAAACCCCACCGCCCCCAGGCTGCACCTCCAAAGTCTCCAGGAATTTCCCAACCTAGAGTTGGCAACCCTACCTCATGCCTATTCCTCAGCTTGGGGTGTTCCCAGTATTGGAGACATGCTGAGGGAAAAGGGCCTGCAGTGATGGAAGGCAAGGAAGTTCCAAGAGAAGGGAAGGGAACTTGTCACAGCTTGGCCATGTGGCAAATTAATAATAATAATAATAATAATAATAATAATAATAATAATAATAATAATAATAATAATAATTAAAAAAAATGTTGATGATGATGATGAGATCCCTTCCCCAACATTCTTTGTGAATACAACAGTCATGTGAACAACAGATAGGACTGCCGGCCACCAAGAGGGGCCTGGAGTTTTCCCAGAATTGCAACCGATCTCCACACTAGAGAAATCAGTTTCCCAGGAGGAAATGTCAGACTCTATAATATTTAGGAGAAACTGAAGTCCCAGGGTGAAAAGACATCCCTGCCCCTCAACAAACTCTGCCATCTCCAGTCACTGCTCCCCAAATTTCCAGGATTTCCCCAAACTGGATTTGGCAGGCATAAGAACAAATATGGCTGCCCATTCTGGCATTGAGCTTGGTCCTGTATTTCTCCCAGTTGTTCAATAAGACGTAAAACTGCTCACAGTGTTCTAGCTAATGAATGCTTGAACGAGCCAAAATCCTGACACCCTGATTTCAATAAAATGCAATTTAATTTCATATTTTTAATCCACTTCAATACCATTAAACATATTGGACCAGAGGTTTTTCATTCTTTTGGGGAACATGGTCCGCACTGACTTGTCTGCGACAGGATATTCTCAGTGCAGATTTTCCTGGGGCCTGTTCCAAGATGTGTCATTCAGGGCATGGCTTGCCCTCAGTGTAGCTCCAGGAGAACTGAGTGTCCTAACAATAAAATGCTCCTGGCACTCCTTTGTGATACCATTTTACAACTTGTATGGTATGCCTAATCTTCACCGTCTACAATCCCCAAGCAGCATTCCAAGAAACCCCAGCATTCCTTATGATGTGGTTTGAAAACTGCTTTAGTACTCAACTACGTGAGGAAAGGCAGGATAAGACTGTTTTAAATCATTTTTTTAAAAATAAATGTTCCTATTTAGGTGTTGGCTGTTTTGCATTGCCTTAAGATATAGCCCTCTTTCACCCATGTACTGCTAGGGTATATGGGCAGGGAACAATTGCTCATCTGTGATGGCACAGGTGCCAGTCAACAGCTCATAGTCAAAATTGAATGAGTGCTTCTAAACCCAGTTCCCAGGACTTGCTTTTTAGACCCACAGGAGTCTGAAATCCTCAAAACCTGCATTATACTGCATATAGCTCCTGCATTATACTGCATATAGCTCTGCCATGCATTCATGCACTTTGAGGTTGCTTTGCATGGTTCTTGGGTGTGGCTGTATTGGCTGTGAGTGAGGTTCCTTGACTCTGTGTAGGGAGCAGCATGGAATGATGTCGTCTTTACAAATGGTCAATGTGCCCCTGGGGACCACTGAAGCTAAGTCAGGCAGGAGGTGGAAGCAGTTCTTGCCACGTCACCTTTTTAATGTTATCTGCTTTGTATGAAGAAAAATAATTTTTGCAGTATAGATGTTTCTATGGCATTTTTTCCCCTATGGAGAAATATGTATTCAGACTTGATGTGTTCGATGCAAGCTGTAAAAAAACCAACCCAACTACCTGTGGCTCTTCTACAAGTGCAAACTGCACAATCCTTGTTGTAGCTATAGAGAGATACACGTTCTTGTAGTATCAAATATCATGGGAAAAATCAGTAAGGTTATGGAGGCTGTCTGATGTTAATGCATGTTTGGAAACCTCAAGGCTGCCAGAACAGAGAATTCATTGACACTGGTACAAACAACGCTTACAGAAGGTTTTCCTCAAACAGTTATGAATGTACAAATGCCTTCAAGTCTGAAACGTTTTTTTTGCTGCTCGGTTTTAAAATTTGACTTGATTGTTTAGAGGACAGGGTTGAAATAAAGGACCAAATGATTTCATTTCAAAGCTCACAGCGTGTAGTTACCCGTTACAAAGCAGGATTTCTTTAGTAGCTAAGCCAAACTTAGCTGAACACTTTTGATGTGGGTCTGTTAATCGGTGCTTCAGTTCTTCTTGCTTAGAAAGTGCCTTTGAACCACCTGCACCAGGTTAGATAGATCTCTTGAAGGATTCCAAGTCATGTAAGAGAGTTGATTAGTTAATTTAAAAGTTTAACACCTGCCCAAACAGTTGTGTTTAGGGTACAGAAACTGAAAGGGTCTTGTCCAAGGTCAAGGAAGAAATCATGAATCCACAAGACAACAGCAAAGTGCTGAGTGTTCAAAACGGGTAGGAGCCAAGTACTGATACCAGCAGTGTCTTCTCATTATGGAGAAGCTGCTGAAACTAAAGGGCCCAGCATTGGGGGGACGGGACACACCAGCATTATACTTCCAGGCTAAAACTTATTGGACCCTTCAGTCAACTGTTTCCTGAAACCATGCTTCTTCTGTTGGCTTTCTGTGGTACAGAGTTCTCATGGGGCCATTTTGGGATTTCCCCCCCTTCTTAATTTTTTTCTCCTGCATGCACGGGGAAGCCTACATTGTGGTTGGCCTGTTTTATTGCCCTTCTGGTGTAGGGATGCAACTTGATTGGAGGTACAGCTGCTTCCACAAGGGGCTTCTATCCTGTGTGAACAGCTGAATGCAGGGGAATTTCACACAACATGGTGCTCATTCTGAGTATTACATGGGATTCCTGGGACTTACTCCTTCAAGCTGAAACAAAAGAGAGCCCTCCTTTGGACCAACTTAAAGGGGAAATATGGGGTGGCTGTGGGATGAACTTCCATCAGTTCTACCCATAGCCAATCAAGGGAGATGTGTGGAATTGAGCTGTGCCCTCCAAATGACAGACCTCAGCTTCACATGCCTTTCTTTTAGGGTTGCCATGACTGCCTTGTCAAATGTTGGGAGATTTTGAGGACAGAGTCTGGCAATAGTGGAGTTTGGGAACACGGTGACATCACTTCCTGGTGAATCTCTAGGAATTTCCCCTAATCTCTATGGCAAAGATCACAGACACATGGGGAAATTCCTAGAGTGTCACAATGGAGGCTATTTTCTCCCAATGCTCAGTTTCTTGAGAATGGGAACTTTACCTGCTGCTGGTGAGCAAATGGCAAGCTTACCCCTCTTTTCAGCCCCTTAATTGGGCTTTCCCCCCATTTACAACTGAGCTGTGGTTCTTTGAGGACCATGGTTCAGTTGAAATTGAAGAAAAGAGGAGTTGCTGGGTCATGAGGGGAGGGCAGTGTGATCAAAGGTGCAATAGTGCTTCTGCGCTGACTCAATGGAGAGGCAGAAGGCAGAAAAACAACAGAACAAGGCTGTCTGTTTGCCCTGTTTACCAACGAAAAGTATGATGACCTATTCATCTCTATGCACGACGTGTGTCCACAAACCAAAGTTTACTGGCGTTTAATGTGTGCAAAAGCACCAAAGGGACAGCAGCTTTGTAGAAGTATTAGCAGCTATAAAAGTGGGCAATCACTTTGAACATACTTGACATTTGGCTCTGAAAGGTGCTTCGCTCAGCATTGCAACAACACACAGAATTTCACAGTGTGATACAGAAGGTCCCACCCTCTAGTGACTCTCCTTCCCGAAAGAATGCATTTTTAGGAAGGGTGTGAGGAAGGCTAAATAAATATCTCCCATGTACATATTTCTGAAAACAGCTATTTTTGATACTTGGAGTGGCTAGAAGTCAACCGAGCTGCAGGGGAGAGACAGACCGCCCTCTTCCTTGACAGCTGCAAAATATCAAAATATCTTTGTTTTATAAAGGAGGGGAAAAGAAAGAAAATAACCCACCCACACTTGGGCCAGCTCTGCTCCACTAGAAGCTCACCTACTAAGAGAGGAAGAATGTATTTGCTATGAAGCTAAAGCCTTAGACCTTAAAAGGTTGGATCCAGATGAAATTTTCCAATGGCAAAATGGAACTTTCCTGCCTCCCCCCCTTGCAGCCCACTGATCTCCAGTAGATGGGGGGGGACCCAAAGAATGATATGATATATGGGGGGGGGGGGGTTGTGGCAGGAAGCAAGAATCAGTTGGAATTGCAAATTTAGCCTGGATCTATCCCAATGTGTGGAAATGGGCAGTTGAAGCTCTTCATGGCATCACCTGATAAATAATTTCCCATTAAATGTCTATTAAAGAGACAGGACATATTCTCCAGGCGTGCTGACAATCCTGGAACCAGAATGACCTGTCACTGGGGACTGACCTGTAACTTTCCACCTGCAAAACATTCACAGCTTCTCCTATCTTTGCAATTTCTGCCCAATGCTCCAGGGAATCCTGTATTACTTGACCAGTCTCATTTTATGTTCATTTCATTTTGTCGCCAAACTGCCTTTGCCATGTTTTGCATTAGAGCAACTAAACAAATCTCTAGCAGCAGCACAGAACAAAAGGCAGAAAGCCAGTGAGGCAAACAGGACCATATTTGATTCACTCACAGTAGCTGGAATGAAACTGGCATCCCAGAGAGTCCCTTGGAAAAAGGCTCACTGCACCCAACACCCGGCATTCTGAACATTAGATGCAGACCCCCCCCCCCCGTAATTCAGCCATTAGCAGAACCTACTACAATTATCGTTGCCATTACATAAAGACATGATCATATTTGGAATAGCCTTTGTTCCATTCCATGCGTCTGGATGACTCATCCAGATAGTTCCTTGGAATTGCCCACCAAACCCCATTTCTTTGGTCAGACCAAACACAACCTTCCTTCTTACCTTATTTGGAATTATTTCTGGGATCCTGAACCAGTTCCCCTTATCCTTCATGGTCTCTTGTTTGAATTTGTGCTGAGTGTCCTATAACTGGGAACAGAATCCTCAGAATCCTAAAGGGCACTTTGGCTGACTTCAAACCACTTGCATTTGCATAGCTGCACAGCTTTTCTTTGGCACATGATGGAAATATTCTTTGTCTTCGCTGCCTCTTTGGGCCTCCTGCTCACCGCTGGACCTCATGTTGGACTTATTGGATTGGAAGGTATAATTTTTCTTGCTTTCTTTTCCTGTCTATCTGCCCTCTTACTATCCTGCCTGAGTAGCATCTTCAATTTTGGGTGCTAGGTGTAAAATGCTTTTCTGTGGGTACTGAGTGTTGGGTATTTTGGATTATTTGACTGCTCAAGATTTACTTGTCTTGACCCAGATAGCTCAGGTTAGCCAGATCTCATCAGAGCCTGGAAGCTAAGCAAGGTTGGCCCTACTTAGTGCTTGGATGGGAGACCACCAAGGAAGTCCAGGGCTGATACACAGAGGCAGGCAAGAGCAAACCACCTCTGTTTGTCTTTTGCCTTGAAAACTCTATGGGTTCACCATGCGTCAGCTACAGCTTGATAGCGCTTTCCACCACCAAGATTTGCTCATTTCCCTGCCCAGATATTTGCATTATTCTCCCCAAAAACCCTATTTCTTATTTGCACTGTGTGCAGGTCTTAGCTATTACGTGGGATTGCTTTGATGTGCAGTTGGGCTTTGACTGAAGAAAGGGACCAGACACATTGTCTACAGTACATGTGTGAATTCTGACCACACACAGTAGCTACTGTGGACAGAACCCTCACAATCTTCTTACACATGATAACATCCTAAGAGGGCATGAACTAAAATCTTATGCTTTACATGCTGAGCTGAACTCTTCCCTAGATCACGAAATTATTGCAGCAGTGAAAATGGAGTTGCCAGTTATTTCACTGGCCCTACTTCTATGCCCAATACACATTTTTTTTTTCTGGTAAGAAAATAAAATGACTGAGAGAGCTTTTCCAGCTTAACGTCTACTTGTTAAGCATTGGTAGAGTTGCCCACTTATCCACTGTCTCAGCAGGTACACTTTACATTGCAGTGTCAAATGCAATGATTGGCCGCTGAAGCTTTTCATGTCATGAAGACAAACATTCTCATACTGTTATTAAAGGCATTCTCAAACTGTTATTAAAGGCACAGCTGCAAAACCTAGCTGAAAAGCGGACAAAGCTAGAGTGCTATTAAAGGTACAGGTGAAATCCTAAGGTTGCCAGCTTTTGTATTGGTTCCTGCTCCTGTGCATTTATCAGCTATTTACAGATACTAGCCATGCTAATATCTAATTTAATCTCCACCTCCCAAGAAACTTTACAGACATATTGCTGCTGATCAGGCAGCTATTAAGCACACAGAAGCCTAACCAGCCTCTTTTTCCTGGTTAGCTTGCAAACCTAAGTAAAAAGGTTGAAATAATGATAAGATAAAAATTTTAATATAGCAGTTTTGCACCAGTTGAGTCTTCAAACTAGAAAGAACTGTGATCTGGAGAGAAGTCAGAGTATGGATGTCTACAACAAATACAGAGAGGCAATCACAAATTTATATGCATTTTTTTTTAAAAAACAACAACAACAGCTCCTTCAATACCTTATTTCGATTCCATATTCTTTTTAAAAAACCCCATAAAGTTTTGGTAAACACACATGCATGAAGCAATAACCATTGCAGCAGTACAGTGGAAACTTACACCCAAAATAGTTTCACATTTCAAAAACAGTTTATCGGTTTGCACTTTCAACAAGCTGCGTCAGGGTTACCAATGGCCAGGCGGGGACTGGAGATCTCCTGGAATTACAACTGATCTCCAGACTACATAATCAATCAATCAATCAATTAATTAAAATGTTTATTCCACTTTTCCTAGAGAAAATGGCTGCTTTGGAAGGTGGCCTGCATGGCATCGACCCGTCCTGAGGCCCCTCCCTCCCCACACCCCACTCTCCTGGGCTCTGCCCTCAAATCTCCAGGTATTTCCAGACCTGGAGTTGGCAACCCTAGACTGCATAGATCCCTGCTAGACCAAAAGCAGTTTTGTATAAAGCAACGATTAGTAAAAAATGTGGCAACCCCCTCCCCACAAACAAAAAAAGGTGCATTAGGATTTCCCAAACTCAATTGTCCTTGGTTATTGGCTTTTTTGTAAAGTGGCATATAAAAACTAATCTACTGATAGGCATCACTCTCTGAACCTGGGCGACTGGTATGAGCATCAGGTTTTATACTAAAAATATTGACTAGGCTGCAACTGGGATTTACAAATGAGTCCTGAGTTGAAGCTGGCTACGAAGCCATGGTATAAGGCAGATAACATTGGAGGGGGGCACACTTTCTTCTCATCATCCACTGAAAGTATAAAATCCTCCTCCTCCGGAAGGTGCTCTGAAATTCTTGCTGGTGAGTAGATGCATAGGAGATGCATTGAAAACCCAAGTTTCCGAATGGTCTTGGGCTTCGTTGCCTCTGTTTCAGTCTTTGAGTGAATTATAGGCTCTCAATGTCCTGTTATTGATGAAATCGGTCTTTTTGAAGCCAGCCTTTTAAGGAAGAATAAAATAGATTAATTTATAGTGGACAATGCTGTAAATAAAATACCAGAGATTAATTTATAGTGAAAAACAAATGCTAAATTGAGTCTGAAAACACAGCGGTCTGTTATCAGGTATATATTAAGCTTGCAGTCCCCATCCTACTCACAGATGTATGGTGGACTTTTTCTCTTTGTGACTTTGGAACATAGAGAGATGACGCTCCAGTCTTCTCCCCATGTTGTTTTCGCATCCTCAGGCAGCTCTGTGGACCTGCTCCTGGCTCCATTGCAAAAATCACATTACTTATGTGGCTACATGTAAGTTTTGCAGCAGAGCCAATAGTCAATCCATGGGGCAGCCTTCAGGTTGCCAGTGTAATTAATGGCTGGCAACTGCTGGGAGATGGGGTGGGTGGGTGGAGAACATGAGTAGTGGTGGCGTTTGGTGCAGCATGACATAACTTCTGGTGAAAAACAGAAGTGAAATCACCTCATTCTAGCAATCACCAGAAACTTGGTAATACCATAGAGTTTCCAGTGATTCCTAGAGTGAGGTGATATCTCTTGAGGCCATGCCACAACGAAAGACCTGACAACCCTGTGTAATGTAAAAACAGCATGGGGAAGAAGGCTGAAGCTGCTTCTCCCCAACTGTCAAGGCAGCAAGCAGAATCCACGGCCACTGATTTACCGGGGACTGCCTTGCAGTCACAGGGCTAGGGGGTTTCTAGGTGAGGAAGGAGGCCACGTGGGTGCCGTGGCAGGCTCTAGCTAGCTCACAGCTGTTTTGGGGGGTTTCGGGAAGGGGGGGAGAGGCGGCCTCCTCTGCGGCCAGCCTATCACTGGCTGCGTTCTACATCCTCCTATGGGGTAGGCTGGGGGCGGGCTTAGCAGGTGCATCTGTTGCCCGGCCCTGTTCCCAGGGTTATCTAATAGCTTGAGCCACCTGGGGTCAGCCTGCTTTGCCGCATGGGCATTCCCTCCCTCCCCCTTTTGCTGAATTGGTTTGTATTGTTTTTGACTAATGTGGTTTTAAGCATTGGGCTGGATCCATTTGTGGGGAGGCAGAGCCTGTGTGCCCGCCTCTCCGGGTGGGGACTCCCTTATGGGGTCTTGGTGGTCAAGTCATTTAGCGGCATGCTCAGCTCAGGCACAGTCGCTGCCTGGCTCCACTGCCAGGTAGCAAGGATTCCACGCATGGGCTTGTGACTTTGTGGGACCAACTTCTTGTCACACCTGGTTTCCCCAGCATGCAGGCTGGGATGCAGTTCATCGACTAGCAATCAGGTTGCTCAGTGTTCGGATCCGTCCCTATGCTGCGCCAAATGCTCTGAAAGCTGTAATCGATAAAGCTGTGGCCTGTTTCCATCCAATTATCATCTACGTTGTTTCCTTGATGTATGGTTCTCTTTCCTTGTTCAGTGCCCTTAGGAACGCAAAAGGGGCACTGTAGCACATGGGAGTCACAGTGATACAAAGTCCTTGTGTCATCCACCAACAAACCTGAGGATTTCGTAATGTACAGCAAAGCCCACACTGGGACAGTCTACACAATGCCAGCGTTCCAAGACTGGAACTTGAGAGGTGTCCTTTGTCCCTAATAAGCAGCTACTGGGACATTTGCATTTGGGTACTGCTTACAACCTGTATCGAATCTGTGATTCTGAAGAAAGAGTTTTTAACTCTTCCCCGCAAACCTTTTCTACAACAAATAATGCTTTAAGCTCTGATTAGAAAAGAATTCTAGTTCTTGTATTATGCATTTTTTCCTTTACAAGGGCTAAAAGCAGCCCGGGGAAGGGGCACTTTCAAGGTAACGGTAAGGAGGAGGGAGCGTTAAACCTCTCTCCAGTGCTGTATCCCTAATCTATATGACCCATCTCCTACAGTTGTTTATCAGGGCAAAGAAACCATGCTGGGCATCCCAATCACGTACCTCAAGGATCACATGCTATTTGGGCTACAATCTTAACCCATAAGGCACTAGTGGCAGTCTTAATTAGATGTGGATCTGTAAGCCATCTAAGCAGTGCTGCACTAAAATCAACATTGGTTCCTGTGAGGATGCAGTCAATTGCAAAAATGTATATGTAAACAAACAACTGTCAAAACAAGAGGCTGACTGGCAAAAGCAGAAGCCCAATATGTTTAAAAGAATAGTTTTAAACCTATCTTTTCTTTGTTACTTTCTTATTTACATAATTTGCACATTTACAATTGGAAAGTGCTCATTAATTTGAACGGATCTGGGACTGTATCCTCTAGCAACAACCTGCAATGTTATTATTGAAAGTGACAGCATTTTAATAACTTCATTTGGAAATGGAATCATTTTACTTTTTGCCAGCCTAGAAATTTAAGTAACATGCAAATACACTGGTTTTTGTTTGCTGGATTTAATTGAATCAGGTAAAGGAGAGAGATTTTTCCCAAGAGAATTCCTTTAGTGGTTTCACAAAGAAAAAGACGGTAACAGAATCACATTTGCTATTTTTAAAATGGAGTTCTCCATTATACGGACTCATTAGTTGAGTTTATTATCAGAGATATCTCATGATAGGGTCTGTAGTGTCCACTTGTTCCTATGAATGTGCTCTTCACACGGTAAAAGAAATACAACGATGGACTTTGGAAATTCATGGTACACAGTTGTAGGGCAGCTCCAGCACTGAATGGTGGGGATAAACAGGTACTGTCAGGCTGCTGGGGCTTATATACCCACAGTTGGATACCCCACGGAGTCACAGAATCTTTAATCAAACTGTAACTATCAAGAACTGTGCATAAACATCCATCAACTTTAGTTACACACACACACACACACACACACACGGTTGTGTACTAGTTTCCCTAATTGATGCACTGGGTTTCCTACATGTGGCTCTACATACCATTGGCTTTAACCTGATCTGGTTTATAGTGAAATTTGGACCACTAACAACTACCACTTGGAAAGTTATCTCCAATGGTCCTAACTAATTATAACATCGCAGACAGATACTCATTCCATGGATGTTCAGAGCTTTGGTAAGACATGCTATAATTTTAACAAACACATTGTATGGTGTGTATTGCACCAATTTAAACCACTGAGGAATGCCTAACGGCCAAAACACATTTGGTTGGTGTACATGCATTTTATGTTATTAATAACTGTACCTGGTCATAGGAAAGATGCTTGTGTGTGACGTCCCCATATGTATAAACATAATTTTATCAAAAAGTTTTTTTTTACACTAGGGGAAGATAAGTATATATGTAACCAAGGTTGATGGATTATTTATGCACAGATTTTAATATTTATAATTTGATTAAAGATTCTGGGATTTAAAATAATTTTAGTTTTTTTGGAATTGACCTTGATATTTCCATATGGAAATGGAATGTTATTCACCACACAGAAAAATAATCACTTATGAAAATTGACTTTTTAATGTTTATTGTTAAGTAAAGAATGAATGATCCAGGAATAAACTGTTGAAATTTCTTGTGACATGTCCGGAACTTTGATGTAATGGTTACATTCTTTAACCGAAGCATTAGAAGACATTTCTTTTGTACCAATTCAATTTCATGAATGAGAAGATTCACATGAAGCAGATTTATATACTTTAAAATCAATTTAAAAACTGCACAGGAAGATGATAAATAATGACTGGAATGTCAGAGGTCATTTCGGGGGGGATCGCGGGGGAGGTACGGGGGGCGGGGCACATGACGAAGCCCCGCCCCCTGCTTCTGGCCACCCCGCTTCCGGCCCTCATTCAGCCAGGAGGAGGCAGGAGAAGAGGGAGGGTAAGTTGCTTCCTCCCTGCCTCTCCCCCCCCCTCCCTGCCTGGGGCCAGGGAGGGCCTTCGCAGGGCTTCCTTGCACTCCCGCCGGCCTTGCAGGTCCACCACCGGGCCCCTCATGGGACTCGGCAGTGGAGCTGCAAGGCCGACGGCGGCGGCCGGGACCGTTGGGGGCGGGGTGTGGGGCCTTATGACACACTTCCAGTGATGTCAGGGGGTGTGGCATATGCTAATGAATTCCCCTAGCTCTTTTTCTATGAAACGACCCCTGAGGAAAGTTATCACCTCAGAACTTGGGTGTGGAGGGGAAATTGTGGGAAGATGGCTGCCAGCTTGTAACATCCAGGCTGAGCGTTTTCTCTCTGTCCTGCTGTAGGTTATTAAAGCTCCATTGTTGCTGGATGTGTGAGCCATGGGACAAGAGCAAATAACGCTTGGTCCTTGGCATTTGACCCTTGGCTCACAGCTCATGGCCATGGCCTTGATAGACTGATCTCGTGGACACCAGCCCAGGAAATGCTGTTTACGCTTTGTGCTTGGTTTGTTTTTATACTGTATTTTACTGAACTTTGTTTAATCTCTTTTTGGGGGAAGAAAGCTGGATAAAAATACATTAAAACAACAACAACTTCAACAAACTGCTAACTTACCTTTTTGTAGGCATTGTGGAGATCAACATGAGACCATAATGAGTATAAGAGGATGGAAGCAGCTCTGCCAGCTTTGCTGAGGATAGTAATATCATCATCATCATCATCATCATCATCATCATCATCATCATCATCATCATCATCATCATCATCATCAGGTTCAAAAAGGGTTGCCAGCTTTGTATTGGGAAATTCCTGGAGATTTGGGGGTGGTGCCGGGGGTGGATGGAGTCTGAGGTGGGAGGGAGCTCACTGGATGTGTGGTGCCAACAGAGTCTGCCCTCTAAAGCAGCCATTTCCTCCAGGGGAACTGATTTTTGTAGTCTGGAGATCAGCTATAATTCCAGGAGAACAACAGGCCCCACCCAGAAGCTGGCAACCCTAGCTTCAAACATTAGTTACTGTACAATACTATGTTTAAAAGAACAATTTCACCCACAGGTTGGTAATTTAAATGGACACAGCCTTTAGAAAATAAGAGACACAAAAGGAAGGGTAATGCAAGGGAAGTGGCAGAGGTTAGAGGCAAAAGCAAGAAGGGCCTGGCTCGGCGCGGCCTGATATTTGCGGCACCGGGGAGGGAGGGAGGGAGAGGTGGCCGGATGCTGGGCAGGGGGTGGGGTTGGTGAGCGGTGGGGAAATCAGGTCCTCCCTCTTGTTCCCGGCCCAATAGTAAGCCCCAGGACGGCCGTGGGAGGGGAAGATTTATAAGAGGGAACCAGCCGCTCACCTCCCCTGCCCAGCCTTTGTCCTGCTTTCGGCTGGCGGTGGGGTCAGCCGATGCATCGGATTCGGTGGACCCATGCTGTGCCAATGCTTCTTACAGCTGTAATCAATAAAGTTGTGGCCAATTTAATCCACATTTTCAAAACCTGTTGTAAGTGTAGTGATTTTATACGAGATTGTCGGCATCTGATCAAACCTCTCCATCCCACTTAAGAACTGGAGCTGCAAGAGATGTGTTTTCAGTGGGGGAAGAAGAGAAGGCGCAAAGTTCAAAGAAAAGAGACCGCAAAAGACAAAGGGAGGAAGCAAGAGATAGAAGAAGTCACAGGAGTTTGGGTCAGGAGGACTATATCAGCAGAGCAGAAGTGACAAGAAGGTCGAAAGAGAGAAGGTAAGGCAGACAGGAGGGAGCTCAACAGGTTGATAAAAAAGCAGTGCCATCCTAAGCAGACTTACTGCCTTATAAATTCATTGAAATCAACGGACTTAGAAGGGTGTAAGAGAAGTCTGCTTAAAATGGCACCCCAAAAGTACTAACTGAAGCTGGGTGCAGTAAGGGCCAGGAAGTCAACAAAGGGGAAACATGGGCAAAACAAAACTACAACACAGAAGCTGAATTGACAATGGAAGAGAAAAAGTGGCAAAGCAGAGCAAAGAGAATCACAATAGTGAAGTGAGAGAAAAAAAGAACATCTTTGTAATAGAGGTCATCAATTTTAGAAGTATTTAAAGGTTAGAAATGCCACTTTTTTGCTGCAGCTTGAATAAAAGAAGAAAAAGAGAGAGGAGTTAAAGAGGACATCACTGTTCCATGTTTGGGAGAGGAGAAATAGAAGCATTTACTAAGAGTAAGACAAAAGGAAGAAGATACAACTATAGGAGAAAGAAGACAGAACAAACCACTGTTTTAGATGAGTAAAGCTTAAAGGGGGATGTTAGAAAAAAAGAGACAAATACAGGACAGAGGGAAAAAAGGACTAGAGGTTGCTAGCACCAAAGTGATATTGAATATTAAAAGAACAATTAATAGTACTAATAGGAAGGATATGGAAAAAAGGAGAAGAGGATCTAGAATGGGGAACTCCAGGCCCAAAACAGGGAAAAAGATGAGTTACTGTTAATGGGTACGGAAAAAGAACACTGAGAAAGATGAACCCTCACCCACCCATGGCAAAGAGATAACGGGATGATGAATGGTTTTGAAAGTTTAAAATAAGCAAAAGAAAAGAATGCTGACCATGTTACTTATGTATGAGGTTACTGAAAATGCAAGAAAGCCGATCTAGTGGAATTTCAAGAATGAAAACCAGACTGAAAGGAAACTAACTATGAACGAGGCAACTTGCTACACAATCCTAAGCAGAGGCCCCTTCTGCACTGACAGCTTGCTCTGGAGAATCTGAGGAGTCAAGCCTTAAGGGATGACTTCGCAGTCGCATGCACTGGTTTTTTTCTCCTCCGATTTATTTATTTGTGTATTCTGTATGCATTCTGCATCTACAAGCAAAACCCACATTTTTTGAGCTAACTGGCTGCTTTGTCTAGGATGAAGAGAAAGGCAAACATCTTTCTAAACTTTAACTGTAGACCCAGCCCCTCCCTCCCTCCCTGATTCTGCAAAAAGAGAGGGAAGGGAGGGGGAAATCCAGGCCCACACAGGCAAGACTGACACGTTTAGGAGCAGGGAATCCCCTAGTCCTTTATATTTACTTATTCCTTTTTATGCTCTCTCTGGCTTTTTTTAAAGTTTGCCTGAACGGGAGGACATGTTCTCTTTTGTCTTTGGAGAAGGAGAGAAAGAAAACAGAATGGGTAGGGAGCGTCAACCTAAAGAGAGAGAGAGGCGGAAACGGGAGGGCAGTGGGCAGCTCTTAAATACCCACAGAAACAATTCTACTTTAGAGAGGATTAGCAGTTCAAAAGTGGATGAGAACAAAGAATTGCAGCAAAAGGAGTTTTGGTAACTGTGGGGCAACATGTGCTGGAAACGGTCTGAATGCAGATTCCTGTAAACCAATTGCAGAAACAAGAGAAACCCCCGACACAAAGTAGAAGTGAAAGAGGGAGGGAATGTAGAATGGAAGACTAGGATGTGCTCAGAAACTGAGGCAAAATACGGTTGCAGAAAAGGCCAGAGTGGCACCCTTCTAAGTCCATTGCAGTCTTTGCTTAGAGTTGTAGTAAGTGCAAAAGTACAAATGTTTTAAATAAATAAGAAAATTGTAAGAGGTTAAAATCATGCAGTCGAAAAGGAAGCAAAGAAACAGCAAGACATTTTAAATAAAGTGATTGGAAGTGGATCCAGCAATTGTAGTCTTTGCTTAGAATTGCAGTCGTGTAGCATTTTTAAGTGCAAAAGTACAAATGCTTTAAATAAATAAGAAAATTGTGAGAGGTTAAAATCATGCAGTCGAAAAGGAAGCAAAGAAACAGCAAGACATTTTAAATAAAGTGATTGGAAGTGGATCCAGCATGTAATTGGTTTTGGAAAATAGAAAAGGAGAGCAACGTCATCAAACTGACAAATCCGACGAAGAGCAGGAAGGTGATTAAAAGAAACAGCAGAAGGAGCTGGCAGAGAAGCATGAACAGTAGAAATGTTATCAACAAAAAACTGACCAGCAGCCTGAGAAGAAAGAGAGGGAAGACATGATCAAGAAAGAGTAGAAACATGCCCTGACCTGGATAGCCCAGGCAAGCTCGATCTCGTCAGATCTTGGAAGCTAAGCAGGGTCGACTCTGGCAAGTACTTGGATGGGAGACCTCCTTGAAATACCAGAGGCGGGAGGTGGGGGCCATTACTTTCAGGTGCACACACACATGCACATATAAAAATACCAAAAAAGAAATAAAAAGTAGAAACGCGAAATCAAAGTGCAGAAACGGATGCAGAAGAAGAAGAAGAGATTGGATTTATACCCCACCCTTCACTACCTGAAGGAGTCTCAGAGCAGCTTACAATCCCTTCCCCTTTCCACAACAGACAACCTGTGAGGTAGGTGGGGCTCAGCGAGCTCTCTTGAGGACTGCCTTGAGAGACCAGGCTCTGAAAGAACTTATGACTGACCCAGGGTCACACCGGCAGCTGCATGTGGAAGAGTAGGGAATCAAACCTGGTTCTCCCAAATTAGAGTCTGCACTCTTAACCACTATACCAAACTGGCAAAAGGAAATAGTCTTGTTTAACAAAAGCAAAAGGAATAGGAATCAAAAGGAAATAGTCCTATTTCACAGACGATCAAACAAAAACTAATGAAAAATCTAAAATGTATAGGATCATAAACAGTGGAGAACACATACAATGCATGCTAAGCAGCATTAGAACAGGAGAAAGGCTGGTGAGGAAATAGATTTAACCAGGGATGAGAAAAGGAAGGCCAATAAGGACACAGAAGAAGTGGAGCAACATATGAATGCTGCTGATAATGTAGCAGAAAGCGAAGCAGATGCAGAATCGGCTGGTGGGAGTTCACATGGTGGTGGAATGGTGTCTTATCACCCCTCCCCCCATTTATATACATACAAAAGCAACACATCATGAAAAATCCTCCTTGTTCCACCTTCTATGTGCAAAGATTTTTGTTTTTGGTGCTGAGGAACAGCTTATCATTTGGAATCCCGCCTGCAATCTGGATACAGGCCAGACACAAGCTTACCAGCACACGATGGAAGCAATTCTTCCAGTGAACTAGGGAGAGACAAGGGGGGGACCCGCGATATTCGCGGGAGAGGGGGACCTCCACACCTATGAGGAAGAGGAGGAAGCAGGAGGAGGAGGTAAGTTCCCCCTATCCCGCCGGTTCCCCGTCTCCTCCACCCCCTG